>NW_006160202.1:877256-880958 GCF_000334495.1 Tupaia belangeri chinensis
AAGAAGAGTGGAGTGGGCAGCATCTCACTCCCTGACCCAAAAATATACTACGAAGCTGTAGTAATCAAAAACAGCATGGTACTGGCACAGGAACAGACATGTGGACCAATGGGACAGAATTGATTCCACAGAAATAAATTCCCAATCACTCAGTCAACTGATTTTTGACAAGGGGTACCAGTCAATCCAGTGGGAAAAGGAGAACCTGTTCAGCAAATGGTGCTGGAAAAACTGGATTTCCACCTGTACTAAGATGAATCTGAACCCCTACCTCTCACTTTTGACAAAATTCAAGTCAAGGTGGATCAAGGATCTAAATCTAAGACCCCAAACTATTAAACTGTTTCTAGAAAACACAGGGGTAACTCTGGGAGACATTGGGGTAGGAAAAGAGTTCTTACATAAGACCCCCAAAGCACAGTCAGTAATCCCCAAAATAGACAAGTGGGATTACATCAGACTAAGAAGTTTCTACATGCCAAAAGACACAGTAATTAGTGTGAATCGACAGCCCGCAGAATGGGAAAATATTTTTGTAATTATTCATCAGATAAGGGACTGATAGCCAGAATACACAAGGAACTAAAGAAGCTGATTGGAAAAAAGATGATCAACCCTATTAAAAGATGGGAGAAGGATTGGGGGAAAAAAAAGCACTCTCTAAAGATGACATATGAATAGCCAAAAGGCATATGAAAAAATGTTCAACATCCCTCACTGTACGGGAAATGCAGATCAAAACAATGAGATACCACCTAACCCCAGTCAGAATGGCAAAGATTAAAAAAAAACAACAACAACAACAAAAAAAAAAAAACATGATAAGTGTTGGTGGGGTTGTGGTGAAAGGGGAACTCTCTTACACTGCCGGTTGGGAATGTCTATTGGTCCAACCACTGTGGAGAACAACTTGGAGATTCCTCAAAAGGCTACAAATAGATCTACCATATGATCCAGCAATTCCATTCCTTGGCATCTATCCAAAGGACAGAAGAACTCTTCATTGGAAAAGTGCTTGCACATCGATGTTTATTGCACCAGTTTTCATGATTCCCAAGACGTAGAACCAACCCAAATGCCCCCATACAGATGAAAGGATTGAAAAACTGTGGCACATATATTCTATGGAATACTATTCAGCCATAAAAAAAAAACCCCTGACTTTTGACAGAAAGTGGAAGAATATGGAAGATTTACTGCTGAGTGAAGCAAGCCAGGCTCTGAAGGAGAGACACTGTATGTCCCCACTTAATATATACCGAGTGTCTGCACTGTCTATAACTGAAGCTGATGGGCTAAAGGATGTACAAACACAAGAGATGGGTGTGAATGCCAGATGTGGTGTGTGTGGAGGAGTGGGGCCTGGGGGAGGACATTTGGAGGAGGGATACAGTGACAGCATTGTTGAAACAGGGAGGTAATATTGTTATATTTTGATCAACTGGACCGGGGAGAAATGTTCACATATTGAAATGATCGCCCTGTAAGCTAAAAAATGTGATTGAATGTATTTTAAAAATGTTTAAAAAAATAAAAAATAAAATAAATTTTAAAAATGAGTGTTCATGTGAATAAGACTACTTGAGGGAACAGTGACAGCATTGTTGAAACAGGGAGGTAATATTGTTATATTTTGATCAACTGGACCGGGGAGAAATGTTCACATATTGAAATGATCGCCCTGTAAGCTAAAAAATGTGATTGAATGTATTTTAAAAATGTTTAAAAAAATAAAAAATAAAATAAATTTTAAAAATGAGTGTTCATGTGAATAAGACTACTTGAGGGAACCAGCAGTTAGAGTAATGGCTATGTCACTGGATTCCCACGTAGTCGACTGTGGTTCACGTCCAGGACCCGGTGGCTTACAACTCACGCCGGGCGCGTGTGCGTGTGTGCCCAAGATCCCAAGAGGAGAATGGAGGAGAAGGGATTGCGGTGTGACCATCCCCCCTGGGGGGTGATTTCTCACTTTCTGTCTCTACGTCTCTCTCTGTCTGGCGAACGCACTCGCCCTATAGCGAAAATCTCTCAAAAAAAAAAAAAAAAAGGCTATTTGAGACTTACCAGAAACAAGTTGTTTCAGAGTTAAAATAAAATAGATTGTAGAGGTGGATGGAGCTTTGAGAAAGAAAAGTATCAGAAGTGTGTGCACTCTGACCTGGTGAAGGGGAGAATTTTCATTTTCTCATTAAAACCTTATTAATTCTTCTGCAATTCAGCTACAGCACAGGAAAGCTGAGCCTTAAGAGTATAAACTGCATATTTCAGCGAGACTCACTCTAGAACTGGATTAATAGCCCTCAACCAAACTCTGAAAATGACCACAGGTAAGAGAGAAATTGGAAATTGAGCCATGTCAAGTTAGAGAGTCTTGAGATTTTCACAGATCCATAATATCAAAGCATAAAACCAAGCCTTCCTGAGTTCAATATGATCCTCCTTGAATTAAAATAGCTACCGAACTGTAGAAATCATGCGTACCTCTGTGGAATATTGAAGAAATGGATCTCCTTTCCTGTTGCAGGACTAGGCCCTGCCTACACATTAGAATATAAGTAAACAAAGTTGATCAGACATAAATGGTGTGTATTTAGATGGACTGTCATGAGTAGTACACAGCCAAATATAAATTTGTACAAAATGTGTACACTGACTCCAAAAAATATCATGTTGATCAATAGGAAAAATGCAAACAATTCTAATAGAAAATGGGAAAAAGACATGAATAGTCATTTTACAAAAGAGAAAGATGCCTAATAAAGAAAAGAAATGTTAAAATAAAATATAAAATAAAACTAAATACCTACTAGAACATAAGCCAACATTTTTCAGAAGAAGATAAAATTATCTGGAATCTCTATAATGACCTGTATTCAATCAAACAAACAAAATATGGTAATCCAAAGATATGAGAAATTTTGATCAATATTCAAGGAAAAAAAATAGTCAATAATAACTGAACATGATATGACCTAAATGTAGAAATCTTCAAACATTTTACAACAGAAATTTACAAACATTAAAAACATTTACAAAAAAAAAGAAAATATATAACTTAAAGGAGGCAGGGCTCTCCAACCCCAGCTCCAGCTCCAGCTCCCCCTACCCCAGAGACCCTCTTTCTATTAGCAAGGTAGGCTTTTTTATTCTTCTCTTCTTCTTTCTTTTGTTAATTTTCCACTTCTCCTTATCCCACAGGACTACCCCCAACACTCCAGCAGAGCCCACTACCATCTCCAGACCCCTGGCGATGTTGCACGGCACATGATTTTTCTTCTATTTCATATTTTTTTCTCTTCTGCCTTATATTTCCTGCTTATCCTACATGCACCGTAAGGGCCTAGACAGGTCTAGAATCAGAGTTTTCAAATATCCTGGTATTGGGAGGCTCCCTGTGATCCTCCCTTTTATTTACCACTATGAAAAAGGAGAGACTGCTCTTCACACTCCTGAATAAATAAAAGACTCCTCATGTGCAAGCCACTCTGAAAAACACAGCAGAAAAGAGACTCTGGCATACATCAGTCCACAGCAAAAGGGGAGCACACTTGATCCCAGTCAAAAGAACATTCTCCAAAAAGTTATCCAAAAGTGAATATATCTCCCAATGGCTACAAGTACAAGACATGCCTCAAGTCTGAATGAACCAGAAAATATGTCTCCATGCAAAGAACACAATAACTCCCCTCCATTTCTTAA
>NW_006160202.1:880982-884833 GCF_000334495.1 Tupaia belangeri chinensis
CTTAAAAAAAAAAAAAAAAAAAGCAAAAGATGTTGCCAAAATGTCAGAAAAAAATTTGGAATATCCATGGTGAAAAAATTCTATCAGTTGGAACAGAAAAGAGACAAGCTACAGGATTTTAGGAAGTCCTTCCATGATATTAGATATGAAGTCTGTAATACAGGAAATCAAAAACTCTATGAAGGTACTAAAAGTCTATTAGACCATGCTGAAGATTGAATCTCTGATGTAGAAGATTAAAAACTCTGACCTAGAAAAAAAGAGAGAGAGAAAATAATAACAACAAAAAAAAGGATAATATATGAGAAATACTATAAACATCCAAACATTCAAATAATTGGTATCCTAGGAGTTGAAAAAACGAATAAGGGCATGGAAAATTGATTCCATGAGCAGCTGGGAGAAAACTTCCTAAGTCTAGAGAAGCACTCACACATACAGACCCAAGAAATACAAAGGACTCTGAATAGATTCAATGCAAGAAGATTTTCCCCAAGGAACATCAGAGCCAAACTGGCAAAGCCCATAGACAAAGACAAGATATTGAACTGGCAAGAGAGAAATGACAAGTGACTTGCAAAGGTCACCCCATCAGGCTAACACTGGACCTTTCAACAGAAACTATGCAAGCAAGAAAAAAATGGGAAGACATATTGAAAGTGTTAAGAGAGAAACGGTTTCAACCAAGATTATATTATTAAATAAGATTATACTTTATATGGAAAAAAAAAAGATTAAAATCTTCTCAGACAAATAAAACCTGAAAGAATTTGCCAACATCAGAGCAGCTCTTCAAGAAACTGAGGAGAGTCCAGTTGCAGGAAAATTAAGAATGAACAGACAGAAGTAAGAAAATAAAAGACAATCAACGCAACGGCCAACTGAAAGGTAGGGACAAGTCCAGAAATATCGGTAATAACATTCAATGTTCATGGATTAAATTCTCCAATCAAGCGACATAGACTGGTTGAATGAATGAATGAATGAATGAATAAAAAACAGAAACATTCTACTTGCTGGCTACAAAAAACGCATCTCATGAATAAAGACACACATAGAGGGACCAGCAGTTAGTGTAATGGTTATGTTGCTGGGCTCCCACATAGTTGACCGCAGTTCATGTCCCGGACCCGGTGGCTTAAAACTCATGCTGGGCACGTGTGCGTGTGTGCCCAAGATCCTAAGAGGAGAATGAAGGAGAAGGAATTGTGGCGTGGCCATCCCCCATGGAGCGTGATTTCTTGCTTTCTGTCTCTGTCTGTCTGGCGAGCACATGCACCATATAGCAAAAACCTCTAAAAATAAAAAGAAATTGAAAATGATACAAAAAGATAGAAGGACATCCCATGTTCCTGGAATGGAAGAATTTATATAATAAAAATAACAATTCTACCCAAATAAATCTACATATTTAATGCAATCCCAAAGTACCAGACACATTCTTCACAGATCTAAAAGAGACCATCAAAATTTGTCTGGAGTCATACAAGACCTCATATTGCCAAAGCAATCCTGCACAAGAAGAGTAGAGTGGGTAGTAGCTCACTCCCAGATCCAAAAAAAATATACTACAAAGCTGTAGTAATTAAAACAGCATGGTACTGGCACAGGAGCAGACAGTTGACCCAATGGAACAGAACAGATTCCCCAGTAATAAATTATCAGACATACAGCCAACTAATTTTTGACAAAGGGTACCAGTCAATCCGGTGGGAAAAGAAAAACCACTTCAGCAAATGATCCTGGGAAAACTGGATATATAACTGCAAAAAGATTAATCTAAATCCCTATCTCTCACCACTGACAAAAGATTAACTCAATGTGGATCAAAGATCTAAACCTAAGATCTCAAACTATAAAACTCCTGCTGGAAAACACTGGGGAAACTCTGGGAGAGTTTGGGGTAGGCAAATACTCCTTAAATAAGACCCCCATAGTACAGTCAATATCTCCAAAATAAACAACTGGTATTATATCAGACTAAGAAGTTTTTGCATGTCAAAAGACAAAGTAATTAGTGTGAATTAACAGCCCATAGAATGAGAAAATATTTTTGTGAACTGTGTCAGATAAGGGACTGATAACAAGAATACACAAGGAACTCAAGCAGCTGTGCCCCCCAAAATTATCAACCTTATTTAAAAATAGGAGAATGAGTTGAAAAAAACACTCTATAAGGATGACATATAAATAGGCAAAAGGCATATGAAAAAAAAAAAAGCTCAACATCCCTCATTGTAAGAGAAATGCAGATCAAAACGAGATGCCACCTAACCCCAGTCAGAATAACTAAGATTTAAAAAAAAATGATAAGTTCTTACAGGGTTGTGGTGAAAGGAAAACTCTCTTACATTGCTGGTGGAAATGTAACTTGGTCCAACCACTGTGAAGAGCAATTTGGATATTCCTCAAAATTCTGCAACTAAAACTACCACATGATTCAGGAATCCCACTTGTTGTATCTATCCAAAGGACAGAAGAATTCTTAATTGGAAAAGTGCTTGCACATTTATGTTTATTGTGGCATTACTCACAATTGCAAAGACATGGAACAAACCCAAATGCCCATGAACAGATGAATTGATTGAAAAATGTGGCACATATACTTTATAGAATACTATTCAGCCATATATAACATTACCCTGGCTTTTGATAGAAAGAGGATGAATATGGAAGATTTCCTGTTGAGTGAATGAAGCCAGGCTGTGAAGGAGACATTGTATGTCTCCACTTAATATATACCAAGTGTCCACACTCTACGACCAAAACTGAGTGACTAAAGGATATAGAAACATAGCAAATGGCTGTGAATATAAGATATAGTGTGGAAAGAAGTCAGTGAAAGAGGAGAGTCTGAGGAAGGACATTAAGGAGAAAAATAGAGAGGCAAAGCATTCATGGAACAAAGAAATGGGGTATTATCTGTTGAAGATAACTATATAGTATTATCAATCTGACTGATGAGAAATATACACATATTGGAATATTCAGTTTGCAAGCTAAATAATGTGATACAATGTATAACAGAACTTGAAATAAAAATAATAAAATAAATTTTTTAAAGAATTATTTTATTTAACTTTATTTATTCATTCATTTCATTTTTTAAATTTAACCAGAGAGGGACAAAGCGAGAGAGAAAGAGAGAGAGGGAAACTGAGAGAGCAAGGCTCCAGGTTCAGAACTTGAACCGTGGTCAGCCATGTGGGAGTCCAGCGTCCTTAACCACTATGCCGCCTGCTGGCCCCAATAAAATAAATTTTTAAAAAAGGAGAAAATATAGTGAGACAAAGCATTTATGGACAAAGAAATGGATCATTGTCTATCGAAGATAACTTTATAGTATGGTGAACTGAACTGGTGCAAAATGTACACACGTTGGAATATTTTTTTTCTCTTTATTTTTTTATTTATTTTTTTATCATCATAACCTTCTTTATATTACATTGGATTACATATAACTTTACAGTGTATTACATTGCTTTTTCAAAAGGGAATGCCGTGCATGTCAGTCAGTACAGAGACATTAATCTCCCCGCTTCAACATTCGATATCTTTTCTATGTTTTCCCCAATCATTATTATTATTATTTTTTTTAAAACAGTCAATCGCTATTTCTCATTTTGCTTGTAAAAATACTTTGCCCATCTTGAGATACTTCTCAGACCAATCCAGTTGAGAATACTATACATGTTATCAACAACAGTTAATAAGCCATATCTGTTTCTCACTAACGTCCTGCCTTCCTATTGTTCATTTGCTATCTTTCTCTATCCTCTTCTCTTCACTTCTCCCATTCCACACTGTCCTATTCTCATTAAGTACCTTCACTACTTTTATGTCCTCCAATT
>NW_006160202.1:889351-909093 GCF_000334495.1 Tupaia belangeri chinensis
TCATTAAAGGACTTCCTCATCTCCTGGAGCTCCTTGTCTCTTTTCTCTTCCATCTCAGTTAGTTTGGTCACTACAAATATTCTGAATTCCTTATCAGACATGTCCACGACGTCCATCATATTGACTGTGGGTGATGTTGGCTTGATGATTTCCCTTGAGGGAGAGGCCTTTTGTTGGTTGCTCATATTTCTTTTTTTTTTTTTTTAATTTTTCCACAGGGCACATGTGCTCACCAGAGAGAGAGAGAACAAGCACCCCCATGGGGAATGGTCACACCACAGCCAGTTGTACAGGCTTAGAAAATTAATGGTTTATCTTAGGGTTGGCCTACCTGTTGCTCACAATTACCATTAACTGTTGCCACTAGCCCTGGAAGGCCCAAAATCCTCGCTGTTTCTAAGAAGTGGTGAGCCCTCAACTGACCCAATAAGCAATATCCCAAGAGCAACGAAAAATAAAATGGAAAACAGAAATCGCACAGTGTGCAATGCACGCCACACGCTACTCAAATCACCACAATTCAAACAGTCCAAAGGCTAGTGGAAAAGGATCAGACGAAGAGTGACAGTACCAGGTTGGTCGGGTCTGCAGCCTCAGTCCGCCGGGTGTCCGGAACTGCTGGCCGGCTCGATCCGGATTGCGGGTGGGGTGGGGTGGGGATTCGCCTTAAAGTCCCAGGCAGCCAACCTGGGGTCCAAGGAGGAAGAACGGTGGGGATGCGAGGAGGTTCGGAAGGGTCGGGCCTGCAGACTCAGTCCGCCTGGTGTCCGGAACTCCACACATTGGAATATTTACTTGTAAGTTAGGTAACGTGATTGAATGTATAAAATAAATAGAGATAAAAATTTAGAAAAAAATTTTAAAATAAATTTAAAATTGGCAGCCTAATGTGGGACAACTTAACTGTGTGCCTCATGATATGATGCAGTAAAATAACATAGCAACCTTGATACCCTTGAAGAAGGTTAATGAAAATCCAGTCAAGCTTCTATCTTACTATAAGTTTATATAAGAACCAAAACATAGGAATAAAAGTTAAACAAAAACACAAATAAGAAATAAACACAATTATAATATTAAATATTCTACCATATAGATAAAACTATTTCTCCAACAAGTCAATTGTCGGAAGACAAATGGTGATGTTCTTCTGTGTTACAAAGTGCCTATAAACAAAACTAATTGTGTTAGCCTAATTTTAAGAAGTTTCTTGGAGCCAGTAGATGGCATAGTGGTTATGTAACTGGACTACCACATGGGAGACCATGATTTGAGTCACAGACCTGACAGATTAAAACGCAGACCAGGCACGTGTGTGCATTCCTAAAACCTCAAGAGGAGAATGGTGAAGGTACTGTGGTATGGCCATCCCTCCTGGGTGGTGACTTCTTGCTTCCTATCTGTCTCTTTTTGTCTCTCTGGTGAGTGTATGCACCTCATAGCAAAAATCTCTCTCTAAACATAAATAAATAAATAAATAAATAAATAAAATAAATCAATGGAGGAATTTGAACATGATTTTTTAAATTAGATTATATTAAGATGATCTTGAAACCATCAGATTGTGTAATGGTTACATCGCTGGACTATTCAGCGGCAATTTGAGTCCCAGACCCAGCAACTTAAAATTCACACTGGTTGTGTGTGTGTGTGTGTGTGTGTGTGTGTGTGTGTGTGTGTGGGTGGGTGGGTGTGTCTGTATGTATGCTCTTCCAAAATCCTGAGAAGAGAATGGAAGAGAAGGGATTGTGGTATGGCCATCCCCCCTCAGAGGGGGGGGTGACTTATTACTTTCTGTCTCTATGTCTTTTTCTGCCTCTCTGGCAAACATATGCACTCAATAGGAAAAAATCTCTCTAAAAACTATTAATAATTGGGACCAGCAGTTGGCATAATGGCTATGTTGCTGGACTCCCATGTAGTCAACCATTGTTCGAGTCCAAGACCCAGTGGATTAAACTCATGCTGGGCATATGTCTGTGCATGCCCAAGATCCCAAGAGGAGAATGGAGAAGAAGGGATTACGGCATGGCCATCCCCCCGGGGGGTGATTTCTCGCTTTCTGTTCTCTGTCTCTCTCTTTCTATATATATATGTGTGTGTGTGTGTGTGTGTGTGTGTTTGTGTGTGTATAGTAATAATTATGTTAAGTATAGTAATGGCATGGTGGACATGGGTTTTAATGTCTTTATCAATCAGAGAATATACTAAATATTTACATGTGGAATATATACAGACAAAACTTATATGATATGATATTTACATAAGATCTGTAATTTGCTCTAAAATTTCTCAGGAAAACACAAATAAAAACAAGCTATAGAAAATTTTTTAAATGTTAGCAAACTACAGGATACTTCTCATATATTATTCTCAATTTTGGGGCAATGTTCTCAGTCTCTGTGGTGGATTTTTCTAGGCCAGTGATTATATCTTCTACATCTAAGATTTGATTTTCTGTATGATCTAGTCTGCTTTTAATACTTTCAAGGGAGATTTTGACTTCCTGTATTATAACCTTCATCTCTAACAGGTCCATTTTATTCTTTTTTGTACTGTGTATTTCCTCTTTTAGAGCTTGCAATAATCTCCTCTCCTCCTGGAACTCATCAGGTCCTTTCTCCTTCCTCTGGATATTAAAGCTAACTGCTGGTTCCCAGTCATGATGCATTTTTTATCACTTTCTTTTATTAGAAAATATTGTATGATTATATTTTTAACAGTACAGAAGTACAATATATAAAGTCACACAGTTAAAGTTCTCCCTTTACTCTTCTATTTCCCCACTAGTATGTTAGAGAGAATCATGGTGATAGCTTGAAGAATATCTTTACACAGTTTTAATGTAATGGTGTATTTTGCATAGAAAAGCAGAAAAGTAGATCATGCCTTTACCAACAACCTAATAGATTTTCATTTGATACATTTTTATGACTAAATTGCAAGGTCTAAAAATGCAGGATTAAAAAATTTAAACTGAATTTTAAAATCAATATTATTTATTATTTTTATACATTCAGTTATTATATGCCATTTAGTTTGTAAAGTCATTTTATCAACATGGAACATGCCACAGAGGAGACGAGTTGAGACTATTATACATGACATCAACAGGCAAACACCATATCTGTGTAACACAAATATCTTGTCTCCTCTCCATATTTTCCCAAATTTCCTTTCTTGCTCTCTTCTTCTCTCCCACTCTCCTTCCACTATGTCCCCAGTGTCTATAACATTTTTTAATGCTTTTATGTCCTCAAGTCTGTCTCTACCATAGATAGTTGGCATATGTTAAGTGAAGACGTACCATGTCTGTTTCATAGCCTGACTTGCTTCACTAAACAATAAATCTTCCATGTTTATCCACTTTCTATCAAATGCCAGTCTTGCTGGGTTTTTTTAATTTTTTATATATATGAATAATATTCCATGGAGTATATGTGCCACACTTTTTCAATCCATTTACCTACTTGTGGACATTTGGGTTGGTTTTATGTCTTAGTAATCATGAATAATGCCACAATAAATATAGCCATGCAACCACTTTTCCAACTGAATGCTCTCCTGTCCTTTAGATAGATACCCAGGAGTGGAATTGATGGATCATGTGGTAGTTCTATTTTAAGGTCCTTAAGGAACCTCCATATTATTCTCCACAGTGGCTGGACCAATTTACATTCCCACCAACAATGTAGGAGAGCTACCCTCTCACCACATCCCCCCCCACACTTTGCAATATCTATTCTCTAATTCTCCCCAAGTATGGGAAAAGAATCTGTGTCTTACTGCATGTGGACCTGATAACTCCTGTCTTCCTGCATTTTTGCATCAATATCTCACTACAACTATCACCTCTAGAAGCTAATCTTATACCCTCTACTTCTATTTATTCTTCTTTGTGACATGAACTTGACACTCCCTTTGTGGATCTCCTCTCACCCCTAGATTAGATTAAGCCCAGTCTGAAACTTGATTTCTTACTACAGCATTCTTGTCCAAAAGAAAAGTAGAAATGTGAATACTGCAGCCCCCATCCAGTCAGGGAACCAGAGACAGGGCTGAACCCTGAGCTCCAGACCCAGCCCAACTTCATCTTCAGCACCCAACCTAGAGACTACTCCTTTCAACTAGAAAGTTAGGCCTTTCTCTTTCCTTCTTTCTCTTAATTATTTACTTCTCTTTCCCACATAGGTCAGGGCAACTCTCAGCTCTCAATTCTCAAGAAAAGTCAATATTTATCTGCAGCATCCTGCCCAATCATGGAACCTGAGGCAGGGCTGAACCTCAGCCACCAATCACAGCCCCAGACTCATCTCCCAACCTCAAAAATTCCTCTAAGTCTAAAATGTAAGCATTTTATTTTTTCTTTCTTTCTTCTGCTAATTTCTTACTTCTCTTTTCTCCATAGGGCAGGGCAGCTCTCAAACAAAGTTCATCTCCATTTGAAGCGCCTTGGAAAGTCAGAGAACCTGAGGCAGAACTGAACTTCAGCCTCAGCTCCAGCCCCAGCCCCAGCCCAAGCTTTCAACCTCAGAGCCCTCACCTCAGCCAGAAAAATAAGCCTTTAATTTCCTTCTCTCTCTTGCTAATTCTTTACTTATCTTTCCCCCATAGGTCAAGGCTGCTTGCAGCTCTCAAGCAGAGTCCATCTCCATCTGCAGCTCCCTGTCTCCCTTTTTCTTTACTCCTCTTTCATTTTATTTTTTCTTCCCTCTTACATTGTCATTTTCTACTCATCTTTCACCCCTCCTTAAAGACTAGATGGGTTAGAATCTAGTTTTTTAACATCTTAGCATCATCTGGCTGTCAGGAATCCTAGTGCAGAACAGAACCACCAGCAAAAAAGAAAACACTGCTCTTTAGAAAAGTGAATAGAAAACATCTCCCATGGGGCCATATTGCTAACCACAGCAGAAGAGAGATTTGCACAGAAGCAAGTCACAGCAAAAAGGAAACTAAACAGTTTCCAGTTGCAGAAACATTCTTCAAAGAATTATTCAAAACTGAATACATCACCAAATAGCTAGAAGATGCAGAAGACCCTCAAGCATTAAAAAAAGAAGAAAGAAAGAAAGAAAGAAAGAAAGAAAGAAAGAAAGAAAGAAAGAAAGAAAGAAAGAAAGAAAGATGTCATCAAGGGAACACAATAAATCTCTTCAATCTCTTGAAACCAACAGAAATTACCAAAATGTCAGAGAAAGAATTCAGAACATGGATAGTGACAAAACTCAATGAGTTGAAATAAAAAAGAGACAATGAACTCTAGGAGATGAGGAAATCCTTCCACAACTTGAAAGTAGAAACGGACACCATAAGAAAGAATCAAATGGAACTGTTATAGATAAAGACTGTAATACAGGAAATCAGAACCTCTCTCAAAAGTATTAAAAGCCAGTTAGGGGACCAGCAGTCAGCATAACAGCTGTCACTGGACTCCCATGTATGATCGCAGTTTGAGTCCCAAATCCAGTGGCTTAAACTCACACCGGGCATGTGTGCATGCGTGCCCAAGATCCCAAGAGAAGAATTGGAGGAAAAGGAATTGCGGCGTGGTTATCCCCTTTGGGGGGTGATTTCTCACTTTCTGTCTCTCTGTCTTTCTGGCGAGCACATGTGTCCTATAGCAAAAAA
The DNA here is from genome assembly GCF_000334495.1 of Tupaia belangeri chinensis. NCBI lineage: Eukaryota > Metazoa > Chordata > Mammalia > Scandentia > Tupaiidae > Tupaia > Tupaia belangeri. The sequence goes on from NW_006160202.1 coordinate 894,983, forward strand.
CTTCTCAAAAAAGTTAAAAATAAATAAAAATAGGAACCAGCAATTAGTGTAATGGCTATGTCACTGGACTCCCATGTAGTCGATCATAGCTCAAGTCCCAGACCTAGTGGCTTAAACTCACGCCAGGAGTGTGTATGTGCGTGCCCAAGATCCCAAGAGGAGAATGGAGGAGAAGGGATTGCAGTGTGGCCATCCTCCCTGGGAGGTCATTTCTCGCTTTCTGTCTCTCTGTCTCTCTCTGTGTGGCGAACACATGCGCCCTATAGCAAAAACCTCTCCAATAAATAAATAAATAAATATAAATAAATAAATAAAAGACAGTTAGACCATGCTGACTATTGAACCTCTGACATAGAAAACCTCTGACCTAAAAAAAAGATAGACAAAATAATCAAAAGAAAAAAAAAGAGGATAGTATACAAGAAACACTAGATGCTGTTAAATGTCCAAACATCTGAATAATTCCTATCCCAGAAGATGAAGAAACTAATAAGGGCATTTAATGTCTATTCCATGAAATCCTGGGAAAAAAAACTTTCCAAGTCTAGAGAAGCACTCAAACATCCAGATTAAGAAATACAAAGGAGCCAGAATAAAATCAACCTAAGAAGATCCTCTCCATGGCATATTATAGCCATTCTGGCGAAAACCATAAAGACAAGATACTAAAACTAACAAGAGAGAAACATCAAGTGATTTACAAAGGTTATCACATCAGGCTAAAACCAGACCTTTCAACATAAACAATGCAAGCTAGGAAAGAATGTGAAAAATACTGAAAGTCTTAAAGAGAGAAACAATTTCCACCAAAATTATTATATATGGCAAAATTATGCTTCATATGGACAAAAAGGGTAAAACAATACTCTCAGACAAACAAAATCTGAAAGAATTTGCCAATACCACACTGATTCTTCAAGAAATAAGAGTTCTGTACCAGGAAAATTAAAGAAGGAACTGACAGAAATAAGAGAAAAAAAAGAAAACCAAGACAATGGCCAACTTACAGGTAGATACAAGACTGTAAATATCTTGTTGTTGATAACAACATTGAATGTTAATGGATGAAATTCTCCAATCTAGAGACACTGAATGGATTTTTTTTTAAAAAAAAGAAAGAAAACAGAAAGCCTGTATCTGTTGCCTGCAAGAAATGCCTCTTATGGATAAAAAGAAACTAAAAGTGAAGGGCTGGAAAAAGGTCTTCCATGCAAATAGGAACCATAAAAGAGCTGGAGTCACAGTACTAATTTCAGACAAAATAGACTTTCAAACAAAAACTGAGTGTTTTCAGAATTAAGAGCAACAAAGATGTTCTACTGATAAGTCACCCTAAAGAGGCAAAAAAAAGATAGAAAAAAAGACTGAAAAAGGTTGAGTCTGCCATGAGAGTTGAGATATAGTGCTTTCAGGGATAAGACCAATGAAGATGTTCTGCTGAGAAGTCACCCTGGTAGAGCTCCCTCCGTGCTTTTCTCTCTTTTTCTTTCTCTGTCTCTTTCTGTCTCTATGTCTCTGTCTTTTCATGTATTTAATTTTTCTTTTTTTAATTTTTTAAGGTAAAGTATTTTCCTCCTTTATCTTGTCTATAATTCCCTCCCCTATCCAGAATCCTAACCTGTTTTCTGGCTAAAAAGTATTAAGCAAAATTCTCTTAACATTTTTTAAATTTTGATTTATTAAAGCTAAAACTGACTTTCTTGAAATTAAAAAAATATATATGTTTAATGACCACAGTAAACTATGTAGCCTCAGCTAGGTGCTACTTTATAGTATATGCATTCTACTCACAGAGTTTTATGCTTACAGCCAACATGTGTCCACAGATATGTATATATTAACTGAACTTACTATTAAAAGTATTTAGATTAATTAAGATATTTTGTGAATCAATAAAATGTGAGAAAGAATAAAAGAATGGAAAGCAACTGCAGATACTAAAGACAGGGTGGGAGGAGAATGGGAAAGGACAGAGGAGGAGAAATAGGTGGAAAAAATATTATGTAGATATAATACACACATATATACAAGAAAAAAATACGTATACATGAAACAAAAAATGAAAAATTATTTGTTGATGATAACATGTATGATAAGCCACTTTACAGTATATCCTGGATGGGAAATCACATCTATATGCTGTGGTGATATTCAGTGAAAGAATGTAAAATTAATAAAAAATGTTTTAAACTGTAAGAAGAGATAAAGAAGGGCATTAGTAATAGGGCTAATTCGTCAGAAAGAAAAAAACGCTTATAAATATCTGTGCACCCAACTCAGTAGCACCCGAATATGTGAAGGAAAGACTGTTAGATCTAAAAGGAGAGAGAGGCTGCAACACTTTAATTGTTGGAGATTTCAGCTCTCCACTATCTAGTTTGAACAAATCATCTAGACAAAAAATAATAATAGATACAGGATCTAAATGATACCATAAATCAAATGGACTTACCAAACATCTATAGAAACTTCCACTCAAAAACCACGAAATATACTTTTTTTCTCACCATCACATGGAAATTTTTGAAGATTGACCACATGATAGGGTACAAAACAAGCCTTTAGAAATCCAAAGGCATAGAAACTATAGCCAGTATCTTCTCTGACAATGATGGAATTAAATTTGATAAGAATTTCATGATAAATCCTTGAAAATAAATACATGGATACTAAATAACCTACTTCTGAATGACTTCACATCTACTGATGAAACTAAGACTAAAATCAAAAGAATCATGGAAACCAATGATAACGAGTAAGCAAGTTTCCACAATCTATGGGAAACAGAAAAATCAGTCATCAGAGGGAAGTTAACAGTAATTACTGGCCCACTTCAATCTCCAGCCCCCTAGCCTAAATGCACACACACATTAGGACTGTAAGAGCCAAAGGGTTACTTTGACACTAATACTCTTTACAGCAACCCCCTTTCTAGAAATGTTTAATTATACACTCAAGGGTGGTGGATTTTAACTTTTTGTTGCCTATACTTTTAGAGTTTTTATAGTAAAAATATTTCTGATGTTTTTACCCCTTCTAAGTGGAGGGCCTTCAAAAGATCCTCTGCTTTGGGTGGAGAGTTTGATACCATAAACACAACTTTCCACAAATGCTTCATTGAAATGCTTAAGCTTGCATTCTATGAGATTTTAAAGGAGCTGCTCTGACCTTCCATGATTTCTAAAAAGCAAGTATGCACTTTGGTCAGAATGGAACCTGGGGAACTCTGGGACCATCTTGCCTCCACACGTACCTCCTTTGGTTGCAAGGCTATTCCCAGCAATAGTGCTATGCTTGTAGGGATCACCAGTTCTTGAATGCCTTGATTTCTCAGCTGTCCCGACCCAGGGGGACAGCCGAACAGGTTTCCTGAGTGAAGGAGTGAGAGCCGGGACAAGCGGCGTAGTGTTAAAGCATGGAGATGACAGTGTCGTCCATTTATTGTGGGCAGCACGGTACAGCACAGAGACAACACAGTGTCACAGCTCTTAAAGGTCGCGTTGTCTACTGTGAGCAGCACAGAGACGATGCGGTGTCACAACTCTTCAGGGTCGTCCGGAGATGATGTAGTGTTACAGCTCTTCAGGGTCTCCCAGGTCATATGGAGACGATGCAGTGTCAGCTCTTCAGGTTCGTCTGGAGACTGCGCGGTGTTTCAGCTCTTCAGGCTCTTCAGTCGTCATCTTCCTGGTCGTCATCGTCGTCCTGGTCGTCTGTGTCATCTTCCTGGTCATCTGGCTACTATGGGCCAGGCATCGTGTTTATATACACACTGGTGGGCCATGATTGGTTGTAAACGGTGGGCTATGATTGGTTGTAAGCGGTGGGCTATGATTGGTTGCTTTTGGACCAATCATGAGGTGCCAGATATGCAAATTTGAGGGATTCTAGTGGCCAATCAGAGTATGGTTTCGAAGGTCAGGTTTTGAAGGGAAGCCAATCATGGCTTTTGGCATTATGTAATTGTTTGCTTTCTGAGAAACTGGCGATATTCGCTGGTGTGCAGCCTCCCACATATCCCCCCTCTCTGTTTTAATTTGAGAGATGAGCAAAAGACCTGGGGGAATCGTGCCTGTCTTAGGTTGGAGTCATTTATAGAGCCATAAGTTCATTCTTACCTGTCATTGGAGAGTCCCATAGCTATGATAGGCCTCCTGTCTTAGGTGGAAGGATTGAAGTTATTGGGTTCATCAGACTCTCTTACCCATCTTTGGCTAACTCATTCAGCGCCTCAGGTGAGACCAGTATAGGAGTGTTGGTTTTCCATCTCCAATCTAGTATAGTGGACCTGGATAGGCTGCATATAACAGGTCCCAGTGAGTAAACAATTAAAAGGCAGTCAATCGGCCAAGTAGGAGGAACAGGAAAGGGAGGAGACTGTTCCAGTCAGACCATCGGTGAGTTGTTTTCTATGTCATTGGAGAGATTCTTGGAGTTGATGTATCTTGTCACAAACGATGCTGGACTTGTTGGCATAAAAGCAACAGCGTTCCTGTAAAGCAAGACAGAGACCTCCCTGTTCCGCCAGGAGGCGATCTAAACCTCATGTATTTTGAAGAACCATCTCAGCTGGGGAATCTGGTTGGTCTGAAATAAGACCCTCAGTGACTTGGCGTAATAACCCAAGCCAGTGGAGCTGGCAGCTGTACCTGCGGTTAGGGGAACATAAAGGCTGAGAGTTTTGAGATTTAAGGATAGCTCAGGCTAGTGTTTGCCAGTCAGACGGTGTGAACCAGCCCTCGGTGATAGCTTCAACTATAGCTAAGGTAAATGGAGCAGTAGCTCCGTATTGGGCGACTGCCGCCTTAATCTCTTTTACCATAAACCTGCTGTGACGGCGCCAAACCTGTCCTTGGGGATCTGTAGTTTCCTTAACAGGGAATGTCTCAAAGTCTGTCATATGTGATCCCTGAACTAGTTTTGTTTCTTTGTCTGTATTGGTTTTTAGTTTCTCTAATTTTGATACAAAAGGTATCTGCATGGGTAATATTAAACCCACAATGTAGAAAATGCTATATGCTATGTAGACTCTTTTGCTATATCTCTGTATCAGTAATGACACAAACACATGCAGTGGAATAAGGTTGATGATAAACACATAACCACCCCAAGCAAAGACCATATAGAAATATAATAAACAGCAGCACATTGTCCAAAAAACTGATTCAGTTTTTGACCCATTTTTCTTTGGCTCTTGCAGAGCCTTAAGGTTGTTTTTCATTTTTAGTTTTTTGGATTTTTTGGGTTTTTTGGGTTTTGTCTCACCTTCAGGGCTTTTAACTTTTTCTTCACTATCTAGGGAAATAAGATCCTCTCCCTGTTCCTTTTCAATTTTAGAATCCTTGGTTAGATCGACCATAGTGGCATGGGCTTCTTTTAAGCCCTGAATGAATAGTACATGCTGACTAAGCTCTTGTTCATGCTGACTAAGCTCTTGTCCGTGCTGACTAAGCTCTTGTCCCATTATCACCCTTATTACTTATCCCATTATTACCCTTATTACTTATAAGTAAGCAATCTTTGTTACTCATCAGGATGATTCTCTGCCGTCCTCCTCTGCGGCCTTTCTCGGGATGATTCTCTGCTGTCCTCTCCAGGACGATTCTCTGCCGTCCTATCTCAGGACGATTCTCTGACATCCTATCTTGGGACGATTCTCTGCCATCCCCTCCTCGGGTGCTCTTCACTGGATCCTTCGTACTCAGGTCCCTTGTTCGGGTGCCAGGTGTCCCGTCCCTGTTCAGGTGCCAGGTGTCCCGTCCCTGTTTGGGCGCCAGGTGTCCCGACCCAGGGGGACAGCTGAACAGGTTTCCTGAGTGAAGGAGTGAGAACCGGGACAAGCAGCGTAGTGTTACAACACGGAGATGACAGTGTTGTCTGTTTATTGTGGGCAGCACGGTACAGCACAGAGACAACACAGTGTCACAGCTCTTAAGGGTCGTCCGGAGACAATGTAGTTACAGCTCTTCAGGGTCTCCCAGGTCGTATGGAGACGATGCAGTGTCAGCTCTTCAGGGTCGTCTGGAGACTGCGCGGTGTTTCAGCTATTCAGGCTCTTTAGTCGTCATCTTCCTGGTCGTCATCGTCGTCCTGGTCATCTGTGTCATCTTCCTGGTCATCTGGCTACTATGGGCCAGGCATCGTGGTTATATACACACTGGTGGGCCATGATTGGTTGTAAACGGTGGGCCATGATTGGTGGTAAACGGTGGGCTATGATTGGTTGTAAATGGTGGGCTATGATTGGTTGCTTTTGGACCAATCATGAGGTGCCAGATATGCAAATTTGAGGGATTCTAGTGGCCAATCAGAGTATGGTTTCGAAGGTCAGGTTTTGAAGGGAAGCCAATCATGGCTTTTGGCATTATGTAATTGTTTGCTTTCTGAGAAACTGGCGATATTCACTGGTGTGCAGCCTCTCACACTCAGCTAACTCAGGTTGTAACAGGAACAGCAAGACTAGCAAGACTCGGATGTAAAAGAAAGTTGGGGTTTCTCTGTGTAAAGGGAAGTTTTGCCTCCCTTAGCATGTATGTAAAATGCCAGAGGGTTGAAGTAGCAGAAAATCTCTAAAGCAAGGACACTAAGGAGGTGGCTGAGGTTAACCTAAGAGAGCACAAGGGAGTATTGGCTCTCAGCCAGACAGAGGTAAATTGGGAGAAGGCAAACAAGGGCCCTGGCAAACTTCTCTCAATGACAGAGGAAATGGGTTAGGACAAGAGCTTGGTTAAGTCATCTCAAGAATCCAGTAGGCATATCTACCCAGATTGCCTGCTAACAAAGAATGCAGTTCTTACACCAGAGTACGAGACAGCAAAGAATCTGCAGAGCCTCCTCTCTATGACCTTCTCAAGAAACAAAGGATCGGGACCAGCAGTTAGCGTAATGGCTAAGATGCTGGACGCCCATGTAGTCAACCATGGTTCGTGTCCTGGGCCCGGCGGCTTAAAACTCATGCTGGGTGCGTGTGCATGCATGCCCAAGATCCTGAGAGGATAACAGAGGAGAAGGGACTGTGGTGTGGCCATCCCCCTGGGGGGCGATTTCTCGCTTTCTGTCTCTCTGTCTCTCTCTGTCTGTCTGGCGAGTGCACACGCCCTATAGCAAAAACTTTTCCAAAAAAAAAAAGAAAGAAAGAAAGAAAGGATCCACCTTCTGAGGACAGAGAGGTCTGCCCATCATGAGAAGAGAAGTGGACCTTCCCTTCAAGACGGTGATGTGAGACAAACAAGGGATGTGTACCCCCTCTCACCGGCCCAAGACAGTCTCCACAACTTTCTCCAAAAACAAAGGACCTAGCCTTCCAAAACAGATGAATCTACCAGTCATGGAAGGAGCAGCCTCTTTCACTTTTTTTTTCCTTTTTTTATTTCTATTTTTCTATTTTTTTCTATTTTTTTCCTCCCATATGGTTGTGAGACAAGGGATGGGTGTCCCCACCAAAGATAGGATCATTCAGGTGTCTGCATACAACACCCCTTGCATGGACCTTAGGGAGCCTCTTAGCTTCGGTAACTGGCTATAAACCACCGTTGGATCAAACATGCAGGGAGGGTCAGTGACCCCCAGCATTGATTTTTACCTTCTGGCTACATGAGGTCTCCATAGAACCACAGGTTAGGACCCATTCAGACTCCATAGCCAAAGCTGTGGAGCTACAAACACACTCACCCACTCAAACACTCACCATTCATTCCAGATGTTATAACATTCCCACCAGTTATATGATTAAGACAGAAAGGGAAACAAAAAATATAGACCTCATAGGGATGAAACTCTTGAGAAACCCCCTTGATAAGCGAGGTCAGAAATGCACTGCTCCATATCTTCAAATGAGGAGGAAAGAGATAGAACCAGGTAATATCCTCCAGGAGAACATGGAGAAAATAATTGAAGTGACAGTAAAAACAAACAAAAAAAAAAGCTCATGCAAAAAGATCCTGGATACCCAGGCATTCAAATCCTGCCAGGGACTCAAACCCTGATTTACAACAAACCATCTAAGGGCTAAGGGGACTTAAACCCCTTATAATTATTTAGCCCCTGAATTCCAGCACATCTGATGGAATCTAAGTAGGAACTCTATAATTGTGTCCAGTCAGCCCAGAATCCAGCTGCCTTAGGAGGGACTCGAACCCCTGATACAGCAAGTCAGATTTCAGGGAGCTTTTCCTTACCAACCCCATACTCACTGATCAGTTTCCCAAAGAGCAAGACAGGAGAAATGCCTCCAGAGGATTTATATTAGAACTCCATGAACTTTATGGAGGAGTAGTCAGTATCTTTTGCTCAGATATCAACAATCTTGAAAGGTAGCTCTGGGGCCCTGGGAAATCCCAGGTGGTGCCTCCCCTAGAGCATTCTCCAGTTAATTGACAGCCAATCCGAGTGAGGCCACTCTCCCTAGGATGCCTCACCCAAGTACTGGGTAGGTATTGGTCTCACTGGAGCCTCCAAATGTTATAGTCTAATCAGTGAGGAATAAGAGGACATCCAGACATAGCCAAATTTATTGGAGCTCATTGATTAAGTTGGCAGCATATGGGGGGACTCTCAAAAGCCCGTAGCCCTGAGTTAAAGAAGAGGGGTGCCTTATATATATGTATATATAAAAATACAATGGAAACTGAGGAGGGGTGAAGAGGAAAGGGACTGGGGTTCCCATGTGAAAACAGTTACAGAAGCTCAATCAGGTTGATAATTTCTAAGGGCATTCTCCAGATCTTTGTTTAATGGTCCCCAGGGCTCTGAGAAGTGATCTGGTGATTGGTAGTTACATTGCTAAGGAACATCTAAATAAAAAGGTTTGGGGCTAGTTAGCAAAGACAGTAAGACTAATATTTGCTCTATTTACTCTGGGCAAAAGGAGGTAGCAAGTAAAGTTCAAAGATGGTGGTGCTTCTACTTTAAGTTGAACACAGTTCAAGTCTCAGACATGGCAGCTTAAAACTCACACCAGGCCCATGTGCATGCATGCCCAAGATCCCAAGAGGAGAATGGAGAAGGGATTGCATTGTGGCCATCTCACCTAGGGATGATTTCTTACTTTCTGTCTCTGATGAGCATACACAACCTATAGCAAAAATCTCTCCAAATAAATTATTTTTAGATAACTTTAAATTTTTTTAAATTTCAATACTTAGAACAGTTCTTTACACCTAAGAACATAAAATATGGATTCTGACAACCCTGAGTTCAGTCATGGCTCTATTTTATCTGCCCTTTTCACCTTGTAAAACTTACTGAGAAATATCAAGGTAAAATATTTTATTAGGTTTCCAGGAAGTGGCAGCTGATTAAGTGGTTAAAGCAGCTGGATATCACATTGATCCAAGTTCTAGTCTAGGACATGATGTCTTGAAAAAAACAAGGACATGTGCATGTGTGCCCAAAATCTCTAGAGGAGAAGGGATTGTGGCATGGTCATGCTCCACGGGAGGGGTGCTTTCTCACTTTATCTCCCTCTCCCTCTTCTCTTTCTGTCTCTGTCCTTTAGTAAATAGAACAATTTGGAGGAAATTCATTATCATTCTCCATTCATTATTCTAACATGGAGTAGGTCTGAACTAAAGGTGATAGGGAAATACAACTTTACAGAGGAATCAAGTTTACCATATGATAGTGTGAAAAATTTTAACTTTGGGAGATATTTCACAAATATGGTTATCAGAATGTTTTTATGTTCCTATGAGTGGAGACAAAGATTGTGGGCAGTAAAGGTGATTTATGGTATATTTAATGACAGGTTTTCCACATTTTTTTGTGGTTTTTTGTTTGTTTGATAATTATTTTACTTTAAAATGACTCCAAATGTAGTACTGAAGTGATGTCTTCAGTTCCTAATGCTGTTATGGGTCTTACAGAGAAAATTAGTATATTTACATAAGCTTTATTTAGGCATGATTTATAATGCTATTGACTGTGGTTCAAAATTAGGGAATTATTAACATATAGTAAATAAGATGATTTTAAACAGAAACACACTAACATCAAGATTATTTATGGATGAGTGAACAAAAATACAACTACAAGCACACAGAAATCTAACCTAGCATTTTCCCTAGAATAAAAGATATAGTATTTGCCACTTCAGTATATTTACTATCTGCTACTTCAGTATCTGGAACAACTTTATAGAACATCATTGCAGCAGACAAGGATCAGTTTTATGTTAATTTTAAAGATGAGAGATCTAGGACCAGCAGGTGTCATGGTGGTTAAGGCACTAGACACTCCCACATGGCTGATCAGTTTGAATCCCAGACCTGGTGGGTTGCTCTCTCTTGCTTGCTCTCTCTCCCTCTCACTGTGTGTCTCTCTCTGCTTTAAATTTAAAAATAATAACAATAAATTAATGAATAAATAAAATTAAAAACATTCTTAAAAAAATATGAGAGATCTGAGCCTCATCAAAGTGAAGTGTCTAAATGAATAGAGGTCAATCACACAGCCAAGATTAAAACCCTGCCTAGCCTAGTACTCTCTCTGTTACTTTAGTTCCTAGAATGCAGTAAGAGGAAACACAAAAGGTGATGATGAAGATGATGAACTGGATGAGCTTCTGAGGACTTTGTAATTTCAAAATTAATTGGCTCTGAAGCAGACTTTCAGTTAGTGCATTGAAAATATCTTCAGAGTAAAAGTATAATATTCAGGGTCAGCTGGTGGCATGGTTCTTAAGGCAAGAGAATCCCACATGGCCAACCGAGCAGTTCCAGTACCAAACCTGGCAACTTTAAAACTATAATTTGAGGACCAGCAGTTAGTGTAATAGCTATGTTGTTGAATTCCCATGTAGTTGACTGCGGTTCGAATCCCACACCCAGAAGCTTAAACTCACGCCAGGTGCATGTGTGTGCGTGCCCAAGATCCCAAGAGGAGAATGGAGGAGAAGGGATTGCCACATGGCCAGTCACCCTGGGGGGTGACTTCTCACCTTCTGTCTCTCTGTCTCTCTCTGTCTTTCTGGTGAGCACACACACCCTATAGCAAAAACCTCTAAAAAAAATAATAAAATAAAATAAAACTATAGTGTGTGGGGCAAGCAGGTGGTGTGGTAGCTGAGGCACTGGACCCCCACATGGCGAATTCAGCTCAAGTACCAAACCTGGTAGTTTGCTTTCTCATTTCCTCTCTCTCTCTCTCTCTCTCTCTCTCTCTCTCTCTCTCTCATCAAATTTTTAAAATATAATGATAATAAAATTAAATAATTTAAAATATACAATGGGAATCTGTGCATACATGACCATAATCCTTGAGAGGAGAATGTAGGAGGGATTGTGATGTGACCATCCCCCCGGGGGATATGTTTTCTCTCTCGTGAGCACATGTATTCTACAGCAATAAATAAATAACACTCACTGTAATTATTATTGAACCTCAGACTCATTTAGAGCTTTTTCTTCCTTGCCTAGATTCTGTTCAGGAAGGATTTTATTAGTGAAGATTACACACAAGTCCTTGTGAGTGGACACAGGGAAATTGCTGCTACCTTTCACCTTCCCTGACTCTCTTTACAGGACAAAAGAAAGTCTTTCTTCCAGAAATTTCTTCATGGAAATCATTGGGTCTTCTATGTACACAATAATGTCATCTGCAAATAGAGAGAGTTTCACCTCTTCTTTTCCTATTTGGATGCCTTTAATTTTTTCCTCTTTTCTTATTGTGTTGGTGAGGACTTCCAGTAATATAGTGAAAAGGAGTGGAGAAAGTGGGTATCCTTGTCTTGTACCTGTTTTTAGTGGGAAAGCTTTCAGCTTTTCTCCATTCAGGATGATATTCATGATGAGTTTTTCATAGATAGCTTTTATTGTGTTGAGAAATGACACTTGTATGCTGATTTTGCTGGATGTCTTAATCATAAAGGGATGTTGTATCTTATCAAATGCTTTTTCTGCATCAATCGATATGACCATATGGTTTTTGTCTTTTTTCCTGTTAATATGGTGTATTACATTTATGGTTTTGCGTATGTTAAACCAACCTTGCATTCCTGGAATAAAGCCTACCTGATCATGATGTATAATCTTTTTATAAGTTGTTGGATACGGTTTGGTAGTATCTTGTTGAGAATCTTAGTGTCTATATTCATCAGAGATATTGGTCTATAGTTTTCCTTCTTTGTCCTGTCCTTATCTGTTTTGAGGATAAGGGAGATAGAGGATTCATAGAATGAATTAGGGAGATAGTCGCCCTTTTGGATCTTTAGAAATAACTTGAGAAGAATGGGGATTAACTCTTCTTTGAAAGTTTTATAGAACTCAGAGCTGAAGCCATCAGGGCCAGGGCTTTTTTTTGTTGGAAGGTTTTTTATTACTGATTCAATCTCCTGGCTTGTTATGGGCCTATTTAGACTTTCTATATCCTCCTGGCTCAATCTTGCTAGATTATACGTGTCCAGGAATTTGTCCATCTCATCCAGATTGTCTTGTTTCTTGGCATATAGTTGTTCATAATATCCTCTAATTATGTTCTGTATTTCTGCTTTGTCTGTTGTTATATTTCCTGCTGCATTGCAGATTTGATTCACTTGGTTCCTTTCTCTCTTCTTCTTAATGAATCTCACTAGTGGTGTATCAATTTTGTTTATCTTTTCAAAGAACCAGCTTTTACTTTCATTTATTTTCTGTATAGCTCACTTATTTTCTATTTCATTTATTTATGCTTGGATCTTTATGATTTCCTTTCTCCTGGAGCTTTTGGATCATTTTGCTGTTGCTTCTCTAATTCTCTGAGGCATGATGTTAAGTGATCCATTTGCCTTTCTTCCATCTTCCTCTTATGAGTACTAATTGCTATGAACTTCCCTCTTATAACTGCTTTTGCACTGTCCCAAGGATTATGGAAACTCGTGTCCTCATTGCCATTAACTTCCATGAATCTTTTGATTTTGGACTTTATGGTTTCTCTTGAAATTAAACTTAATTCCATCATGGTCAGAGAAGATGCTGGGAATAGTTTCTATGCCTTTGAATCTGTAGAGGCTTGCTTTGTGCCCTATGATGTGGTCAATATTAGAAAAGGTTCATGTGGGGGTGAGAAAAAAGTTTATTTCGTGGTTTTTTGGATGGAAAGTTCTACAGATGTCTGTTAAGTCCATGTCATTTATGGTATCATTCAGATCCTTTATCTCTTTATCTATTTTTTGTTTGGATGATCTTTCCAGAGGGGATAGTGCAGTGTTCAGGTCCCCAACAATTAGTGTATTGCAGTCGATCTCCCCTTTCAGTCTTTCCTTCACATATTTGGGTGCTCCTGTGTTGGGCGCATAGATATTTATAAGAGTTATATCTTCTTGATCTATTGATCGTTTTACTACAATATAGTGCCTTTCTTTGTCTCTTCAAACAGTTTTTGTAGTTGCGGGATACAAAATTAATATACAGAACTCTATACCATTTCTATATACAAACAAAAGATAGACGGAGATAGAACTGAAGAAAAAAGTTGTTACATTTTCCATAGCCACCAAAGGTATAAGATACTTAGGGATTAATCTAACCAAGGAAGTTAAAGACCTCCACAAGGAAAACCATGAGAAGATAAAAAAAAAAAAAAAGAAATTGAAAATGGAAAAACTAATATAACTAAAATGGCAATTCTACCCAAATTAATCTACCTATTTAATGCAATGCTAATCAAAGTACCAGACACATTCTTCACAGATTTAGAAAAGACCATCATAAAATTTGTCTGGAATAATAAAAGACCCTGCATTGCCAAAGCATTTCTACAAAAGAAGAGTGGAGTGGGCGGCATCTCAAAAATATACTACAAAGCTGTGGTAATCAAAATAGCATGTTATTGGCACAGGAACAGACATGTGGACCAATGCAACAGAATTGAGTCAACAGGAATAAATTCCCAATCATTCAGTCAACTGATTTTTGACAAGGGTTACCAGTCAATCCAGTGAAAAAAGGAAAACCTCTTCAGCAAATGTTGCTAGAAAAATTGGATTACCACCTGTAGAAAGATGAATCTGAACCCCTACCTCTCACCTTTGACAAAAATCAAGTCAAGGTGGATCAAGGATCTAAGTCTAAGACCCCAAACTATTAAACTGCTTCTAGAAAACACTGGGGAAACTCTGGGAGACATTCGGTAGGGAA
>NW_006160202.1:909318-928981 GCF_000334495.1 Tupaia belangeri chinensis
AAATGGTAAGTGTTGGCGGGGGTGTGGTGAAAGGAGAACTCTCTTACACTGCTGGCGGGAATGTAAATTAGTCCAACCACTGTGGAGAACAATTTGGAGATTCCTGAAAAATCTACAAATAGAACTGCCATATGAACCAGCAATCCCATTTCTTGGCATCTACCCAAAGGACAGAATTCTTCATTGGAAAAGTGCTTGCACATCGATGTTTATTGTGGCACTTTTCATGATTGCTAAGACATGGAACCAACCCAAATGCCCCCGTACGGATGAATGGATTGAAAAACTGTGGCACATATACTCTATGGAATACTATTCAGTCATTAAGAACAACGAAACCCTGGCTTTTGACAGAAAGTGGAAGACTATGGAAGAATTACTGCTGAGTGAAGCAAGCCAGGCTCTGAAGAAGAGACACTGTATGTCCCCACTTAATATATAATGAATATCTGCACTCTATAACTGAAACTGACAGGCTAAAGGACATACAAACACAAGAGGTGGATGTGAATACCAGATGTGGTGTGTGTAGAGGAGTGGGGCCTGGGGAAGAACATTTAGAGGAGGGATACAAAGACAGCATTGTTGAGACAGAGAGGTAGTGTTGTTATATTTTGATCACCTTGACTGGGGAGAAATATTCATATATTGAAATGATCACCTTGTAAACTAAATAATGTGATTGAATGTATTTTAAAAATGTAAATAAAAAAAGAATAAGAATAATATGTAAATAATATGAAGTAAATAAATGGTTTTTTATTAGAAAAAAAAAGAATAAAAAAAGAAAGCCTTTCTTAAAGCCTGAGAGGAAATCTTTGCGCTCAACAATACTACAAGAAGTGTATATTGGGAACCAGCAGTTAGTGTAATGGCTATGTCACTGGACTCCCATGTAGTCGACCGCGGTTCGCGTCCTGGACCCGGTGGCTTAAAACTCACGCCAGGCGCATGTGTGTGCATGCCCAAGATCCCAAGAGGAGAATGGAGGAAAAGGGATTGTGGCATGACCATCCCCTCTAGGGGGTGATTTCTTGGTTTCTGTCTCTACATCTCTCTCTGTCTGTCTGGTGAGCACACAACGCCCTATACCAAAAACCTCTAAAAAAAAAAAAAGTGTATATTGAATACCTCCCATTGATCAAGGTCTCAACTGATTATACCTTTGTAATGGGACATTCTGGAGAGTATAGGACCTGTGTGAGAAATAGGCTTGTTCAGTGGCTGTGAGCTGAGAAATATGCCATTTTAAGGACTTCCAGGACTCATAGCTGACATTTCAGAGAGCAAGAAAGTAAAGCTTAACCCCATCAGCTGCTCTGCACCCAGACAGGCAGATGTGGTCCCTCTTAAGGGAACTGCCATCCTTGTATGGCCCTTTGACCCTGAGGGAATTATGTAACTGCTGCACCCCTAAATTAATCATATCTGTGAGTCACCTCTGTGTACCTGGGACTTATGGGACAGTTCCCCTGAGAAAAAGATATTCACTCACCTCTCAGTGTAACTATCTCAGGGGCTAGAGGTTCGAGAAATGAAAAACAAACTGGAGAAGATTCTGAAGATGCCATGGTCTTTTGAAGTTCCTGATACCTTAGATAGGATATGAAACTTAAGAGAGGATGAGAGAAGAAGACCTGGAAAGCTCCTCTGGAACCTTCTTCCTCCATTAGATTTTTCTCACTGTTTATCCTGAACCAAAAGCTGTGCCCTACCTCCTCATCCCACAGAATCAACTTATGGATCATTCCAGTCCTTTCTCCAATCATTGGTGAGTGTTACCTACTCTTGTGCCTCTGCCTAAAGCCTCTTTAATCATACAAACTACATTAGTAATGAGAAGGTACAGTGTAATTCATGGTGATGAGTGAGATATAGTCCTTTTATCCTTATTTTGAAGAAAGGAAAAGGAGAAAGAAAGGAAGAAGGGAAGAAAAAAGAAAGAAGAAAGAGCTGAAACTCAGGAAAGTCAGTTAGGATGCTCTATTAGATTCTCCAAATGTTAAATAAGAGTCTAGGATTTTACATATATAAACACACACACATATACACACATATATACACACACACATATTATATATGTGTGTGTATGTATATATACACAAATATATATTAATGCATAATATATGTCTGTTTATATATAAGGAGTCTTAAGATATGAGGTGGAAATAAGAAATGGTTTTATTTTGATGGTGAATGGTATAAACCATGCTCCATTGACTCATTCCCTTTCCACTCAACAGCCAACTTCCTTAATGACAATCATATTCCCTAATTTCTCAGTCACTTTTGAAAGTGATCTTCTGGTTATCGCAATTATTATTTACTCCTTTTTTACTTTTTGCCTTCATTTATTTTGCACCCAGTGGCCTGTTTATTTTTTAATTTTAATCAGATTTTCACTTCAAACCTCCTTCTTTTAAATATCAGCCAACATCCAGAGCTAAGATTCTTCTAGGAATCTGGTGTAGAACAGAGAGAACCTGGTTTGCCATTCGTACCCTCTCCTTTTCCCTGCACCCACCTTCTCTGGTATCAAGGAGATATGGAAGACAAACATCAGCATATGGATAGTATGCTCTTCTTGGTTGGTCGCTAAGTGGGCAACTAGCTAGGAAACCAGAAATCAGTCCTCTCTACAGGCATCCTTTTTTCCCTTGGTTTCTAAATTGAAAACATACCCTCTTCCACCTTTAGAAGTCCAGAGGAGGGTATAGCCTGTATTTACAAATTCTGCCTTCTCCATAATGACCTGGGGTCTGAAAAGGGTGAAACGATGGCTCTGTGTCTACTAACGTGACATTACTCAGCAGTTCCTTCTGGGACGGGGCAAGGTTTCTCAGAAAGTGTGGACTTAGAATGAGCTTTGGGGAAATAGGAATAATCTCACTAGTAAACCTAAAACTACACATTTATAGACAGATAGTGGGGTCAGATTTAGCAGTGTTTACAAAAGAATTCTAAGAGGTTGTAATTTCATATAATGAATTATAGGGAGTCATTGTGTAATTAGCCAAGTAATATTAGAACAGAAAGTGGTAGAAGATTAATAGCAGGGAATTCAGAATGCTTTGGAGGAGATACAAAATGGTTATCAATTAGGAAACAGCTTTAATGATGTATTCATTAATTCCTTCATTTGCCATTCTATTTTTACTTCTCTTTGTTCCAATTAATACCCCAAGCTTTCATTATAAAAGCGTGAGTAATAGAGTTCTTGATTTCAAGTATCTCAACTCTAACAATAGAAATACAGATATAAACAAATGTATTATGAGAGCACTGTGATAAGTGTTATAACATGAAATAGACAAACTGCTTTAGTGAAGCACGAAGGTCGAAGGATTTGACAGTTCTGGAGCAGGAAAAGGCTTCACAGAGAGGTGAAATTCGACCTGAGACTTGATGGATAAAAATGAGGGGTTTTGGCAAGAAAGAGTACAGAGTTTGCAAAGACATGGAGGCATAAAATCAGAACTGTGAGAAGATATCAGAGCTTGATGTATAGGAGAGGCAGGGTAATGCGTAAGACTGAAAACAGGTTAAATCCCAGATTGTGAAGGATCTTACATTCTCTTCTAAGGAGTTTGGATGTTGTCATCTAGGTAGCCTGGTGTATAGAAACACCAGAGACTGTGAAGACCTGGTGTTGAGACATGATTCCAATTCTTACTTAATTTCTATCTCAGTTCTTCATCTGTCATGAAGGTAATAATACTTACTTTGCAGGGTCTTATGAAGATTAGATATTGTAGTGCATGTTCAGTGTGTATTACACACACACACACACATACATACTCTCATACAATTCATTAAAACTCCAGAAATTCTAACAGGTAATAACTGTAATGTCTTAGAAATCAATAGAAAATTTTAAATATTGATGCTTTGTGAGGCTCACAAAGGAAGGTTGTAAGTTTGCATCTGAAGCTCTTCCTGAGTATGTTACACACAGATATATGATTCAGAGCTGGCTGAGGCTGGGGGTGGAATATAGTGTCAAGACCCTATTAGGGGGGCTGTCTCTCTCTCCTTCCTCATGGAAGAAATAAATAAGCTTAAAAAACAGCGTGAAAATAGAGTAAGACACAAATACCTATATATAAATGAAACTGATTGGCTCAGGGAACTGGTTCATTAGTCAAGGTGAATGCTAGCTTTATTCTAAACTGTTGCAACAGAAGCAGAGAAGAAGGACCTAAAGGAGAAAATATTCTGAGATAAAAATCAACGTAACTGTTCAAAAGAGTCAGAAGGGGAGAGATAGAGATAGGAAAGGAGACAGAGATAGGGAAGATAGAGATAAGAAAGGAGAGAAGGATAGAGTTACTCTACATGAATCCATATTTTCAGAATAAAGAACTTCAGTGGTAGCACCATGAGCAAAAAAGGGGCCAAGGTAATAATAATATGATTGAATGTATGGAAGAAAATGAAATGAAAATTAATTAATTAATTAATTTTAAAAAAGCCTAATACCACCAGGGATATGCCAGGAGGTCGCCCAATATGAGTACTAGAGTCATAGTTAGAACTTTTAGTGTACTTAAATGAATTTAAGAGACTCAGAAATGGGAGATTGTCTGTTGATGATAACATGCATGATAATATCTTCAACTGGACTGGTGTGTAGTATATTATGCTGGGAAAATTCATTTTATAAGTGGCGGTGTTGTCATACACTGCTTGAATGTATAAAATAAATAAAGTAAATAAAAAGTAAGTTTAGTCTTAAAAAAAGGGGGGGAGGGGTGGCCAAGGGCCTAGACCAAGATAGTGACAGGAGAATGGAAAGTAAAGAATGAACAATTAAATTAATTTCTTTTCACAATTTCAAGTGTGCATTTGTGTGTGTGTGTGCAAATGCATTCATGCAAATAAAGTAGCCCATAAATAAACACTCACAAATATAAATGACTATCACTGAATGAAAAAAATTGAGGTGATTCTTATTTTCTTTTTAATACTTGTCATCTTCTCTAGTTTTTCTCAATTATATATCTGAATAAAGATTTTAATATTAAAATAAAATAATTCTTATGACATTAAAAATTTATTAATTCTAAGTTATTCAGGGTCTTTTTAATTACCAGAGGGCAAATACGCTCACCAAAGACAGAGAGAGGGAGAAAGCACCCCCCTAATGAGGTATGGTCATGCCACAGTTCCTTTTTTCCACTTCTCCATCCTATTGAGATGTTGGGCACACACACACATGCACCTGGCATGTTTTTCTAGCCACCAGAGCTGGGATTGCAATTGTGCTCAATCATGTGGGACTCAGCTACCTTAAACAAGAAGCTAAGATATTTGGAAACTGAAACTTTTCTTTTAAAGTCACTGAGAATATGACATCTTGGAAATATTTGCCAAATTATATCTGATACTGGGTTTATCTTTATATATATATATATATATACCATAGGGTACATGTGCTCACCAGAGAGAAAGAGACAATAAGAGGGAAAGTGAGAAATCACCTTCAGGGAGGGAGGCCACACTGCGATCCCTTCTCCTTCATTCTTCTCTCTAGATTTTGGGCATGTGTGCACACAAGCCCAGTGCAATTTTCAAGCCACCAGGTACAGGACTCAAATGACGGTCAGTCATGTGAGTCCAGCACCTTAACCACCATGCCCCCTGCTGGCCCTACAGTGTTTTTTTGTTTGTTTGTTTGTTTGTTTTGTTTTGTTTTGTTTTGTTTTGTTTTGTTTTTATTGACAGGGCATATATGCTTACCAGAGAGAAGAAAAAGCACCACCCTTGCCCCACCCACAACCGTAGGGCATGGTAGCAGTGTAATCCCCCATTTCCATTTCTCCCTCTCATCAAGATCTTGGAGACACACACACACACACACACACACACACCTGGCATGTTTTCAAGCCCATAGGACCACAACTTGAACTCAGTCAGCCATGTGGGATCTGGCTCCCTCAACCACTGGACTACAAGGTTGGCCCTTAATGTATAGTATATTAATTTAACTCCTACTTATGATTTTTTTTAATTCTCTGCTGTAGGGTACATGTGTTCACCACAGAGATACAAAGAGAGAGAGAGAGGGAAAGTGAGAATGCACCCTCAGGAGGGATGGTCGCTCCACAATCTCTTCTCTTCTATTCTCCTCTCAGGATTTGGTACACATGCACTCACATCTGGCACGTTTTTCAAGTTATTGGGTCCAGTATTCAAACCACACAGATGGCCATGTGGGATCTAGTTACCTTAACCACCATGCTACCAGCTGGCTCATGATTAATATTTCTTATATTTCCATTTTTAGAGGCATTCCAAATGAGGAATACTTGAGGTATTGGAAATCTATGTAGAACTCATATCTTGACAACATCAATACTATAAATCATTATCTACTCCAATGTTAACTATAAGCCTCAAGCCTATTTCCTCTGAAATTTCTTTTTATGGTCATTTTGGGTTTTAGCACATTTCAATTATAGCTGTTCTCACTTCAGAGATCCTAATCTATACCAAAATCCTCACCTGGGACTTGCAGCCTAAGTTACTCTTCCACTCTTTCAAGTAAGATATTTACTACTCTGCTGATAATTCTGCCAGAATCCAGGAGTGTCCATGAAGTATCTCTATTCTGTGCTATATTAGAACCTGAGTAACACAAAATGTACTCTGTATTTTTTGTTTTGTTGGGGTTTTTCCACTAATTTGCTATAGGGCATGTGTGCTTGCCAGAAAAAGAGAGAGAGTGAGAAAGCACACCCCAGGGAGAATGGCCATGCCACAATCCCTTCTCCTTCATTCTCTTCTCAGTATTTTGGACCCCTCATGCACATGCACCCATAACATTTCTCAGATTATCAGGCTGGGACTCCAACTGTGCAGGTGACTATGTGGGTTTCAGCTGGCTGGCCCAGGAAATGCACTGTCACTCTTATACTTGTCTTTTGATATCTGCAGACATAAGACAAAACCACTGATTCATAGCTATGTGTACATAACAAGCAGATAAAAGAAAAATAAACTTCCATATTTTTGCAATCCTGATATTAATGACTCTTAAGTCCAGAAAGCAATCTTTAGAAGTATTGGGTTGAGTCATATGAAATTTCTATTTCTTATGTCAAATAAGTTGATATTAACATATCAACATATGATTCAATCTGTATATAGAAGCAAGGCATGCTACATGCTCAGTCTATCGACAGCCATTGATACAGAGTTCTCTCCTCTAACCAATCTGGAGAGAATTCCTGGGAATGTGATATTACAGGATCTATTTCAATGAGAGGAGAGAGATGACCTTGAGTATTTAGTATGCTGTTTTTAAATAGTTAAGAGTACTCTCTGCTTTGAAGAGACAGCCAAGGAGTAAATTAAAGAGAACACTGAGAGATTGAGTGTGTATATGTCTAAAGTTATGGAATGAGGACAAATAACCACAAAACTTAAGATCCTCATACACCCTACCCTTCTTGTCCAGTTGACCCACCAGGCTGAATGGAGACAGTCAACCGCACGCTAGTAACTGAATTTGTCTTCCTGAGATTCTCCAACTCCCCACATCTCCAGTTGCTTCTCTTCTCCTTCTTCCTCCTGGTCTACCTCTTGTCCTTGGTAGGCAATGCACTCATTGTGCTCATTGTGGTCCTGGATGAGCACCTCCACACCCCCATGTATTTCTTCATCTGTAATCTCTCCTTGGTAGAACTCTGGTACACCACAGTCACTGTGCCCAAGATGCTGGCCAATTTTCTAAGTTCTCAAGGGGTCATCTCTGTTCCCAGTTGCATTACTCAGTACTACTTCTTCTTTTCTTTGGCTGCCACTGAGCTCTTCATCCTCACTACCATGGCTTTTGATCGCTATGCCGCCATTTGTCACCCCCTCCACTATCCACTGTTGCTTAGTCCCCAAACTTGTGGGATTCTGGCTGCATTCTGCTGGTCTGTGGGATTTATCTGCCCCATGTTCCCCTCATTCCTCCTTACACAAATCTCCTTTTGTACACCCAACCAGATCAACCACTTCTTCTGTGATGCTGATCAGATTTTCCGCCTTTCCTGCACTGACACATATGCCATCCAAGTGGTGGGCTATGCTTTTAGCACTGTCATTATTCTAGGAGCCTTGGTCTTTACCATGGCTTCTTATGCCCAAATTCTTGCTACAATTCTAGCCATGACCTCAGCTTCTGCTCAACGCAAGGCCTTTTCCACCTGCACAGCCCATCTTTCTGTGGTAACCATCTACTTCAGCACTCTGATATTCATGTACGTGCGCCCAGCAGTAAAATATGAGTCAAATGTCAACAAGATTGTGGCTATCTTCTACTCGGTTATCACCCCACTTCTCAATCCTCTCATCTATACACTCCGCAACAAGGATGTCAAGGAAGCTCTGAAGGTGTTTGTGTCCCGGATCCAAAGGGTTTGTCTTCCAAACAAGAGGACTCAGTGATGATGCCACATGAGAAACCAGAAGGAAACAAAACTGGAAGGCTATTCAATAGAAAATAATTCATAATCATTTCCTTTCACCTATTCCATATATTTTTAGAGACATTTTTGCAATAGGGTGTATATTCTTCACTGGAGAGACAGAGAGACAAAGCAACAGAAAGCATGAAATCACCCCCCTGAGGGGATGGCCACACTGCAATCCCTTCTCCTCTCTCCTCTATTCTCCTCTCAGGATTTTGGGTACATGCTCACAGTATGAGTTCGAAGCCCCAGGTCCAGGACTTGAACCACAATCAGTCAGGTGGGAGTCCATTACATCATCTAATGGTCCTTATAAGTAGCTTTTTAAAGCACTAAATTTATATATTTGGTTTCCTTGGCACATTTTGAAAAAGTATGCTCAGTTTGTCCATGTGTTGGCTGCTCCTTCAATGGTTCAGCCTTTTCTGAAGGAAAAGAAATGGACTTCTTACGTTAATTATTAATGTGGGAAATTGTCACCGATTTTGTAGTCCATCTATCTGGATTGGATGCTCTCCCACTTACTAGAATCATTTAGGCAAGTCACTAAGCATATGAGAGTTCAATAGTCTTCAGAATTTCCACAAAATCTTATAAAATAAGAGTTTTCTGGGGGGAAAAAGAGTTTTCTAATAGCATCAGTACACACAGGGCAAATGGGGAAAAAAGGGGGCTAGTACATTGAGAGATGTCAGATGTCTGCAGTTTCACTCAGGTATACACTGAAGAGAAATGGCAATGCTGGTACTTCTCAAAGGTCAACCTCAAAATGCTTGAAGAAAAGCTACCCCAAAATAAAATTTATTTTAACAAAAGAATGACTTCCAGTGTTTTTCAGTACCTATCCATAAAACACCTACACCATTTTCAGACACCTAGCTCCACTAAGGCTTCTCCAATTTAGACAATCTGGAAATCTGTGCACACTAATAAAGGGTTTCAGCAAATTGGAAAATTCATGCTTTTAAGTGTTTCAGCTTTTTTTTTTTTAATTTCCAGAGGGCACATGTGCTCACTAGAGAGAGACAGAAATAATGAGACAGAGACAAGATAGTACCTCCAAATGGACATGGTCATGCCATAATCTCTTTTCTGTCCTGTCAGTATTTGGAGCACACGTGTTCATGTGCCCCCACATGTTTTTCAAGCCACAAAGCCAGGACTAAAACCACAGGGAGTCATGTGGGATCTGGCTCTTGAATCCTAAGTCCTTGGGCCAAAATTGTCTCAGTTTTTTTGAAGTTGAGTTCTCAAAGTTGGGTCCAGGATCACTGGACTAGTAAAATCCACCATGAAGACTGAGAAAATAGCCCCCAAAATGAAAATAATACATAAGAAATACTAGATACCATTAAACTTCCAAACATCTGGATAATCGGTATTCCAGAAGATGAAGAGATTAATAAGGGCATTGACAATATATTTCATAAAATCCTGGAAGAAAACTTCCCAAACCTAGAGAGGCATTCAAATATCCAGATCCAAGAAATACAAAGGACCCCAAAGAGGATCAACCCAAGAAGATCTTCTAGGGAACCAGCAGTTAGCGTAATGGCTATGTCGCTGGACTCCCACGTAGTCGACCGTGGTTCGCATCCAGGACCCGGTGGCTTACAACTCACGCCGGGCACATGTGCATGCATGTCCAAGATCCCAAGAGGAGAATGGAGGAGAAGGGATTGCGGCGTGACCATCCCCTCTGGGGGGTGATTTCTCGCTTTCTGTCTCTATGTCTCTCTCTGTCTGCCTGGCAAGCGCACGCGCCCTATAGCAAAAATCTCTCCAAAAAAAAAAAAGAAGATCTTCTACAAGACACATTATAGCCAGAATGGCCAAAATCACAGACAAAGACAAGAAACTCAGACTGGCAAGAGAGAAACGTCAAGTTACCTACAAAGGATATTCCATCAGGCTAACAGCGGATCTCTCATTAGAAACAATGTGAGCAAGAAAAGAATGGGAACATAAATAAATAAATAGATAAATAAAAAGAAAAGAAAAGAATGGGAAAATATATTCAAAGTGTTGAGTGAAAAACAATTTCAACCAAGAATACTTTATCTGGCAAGATTATCCTTCCTATAGGAAGAGAAGACAAGAACATTCTGAGATAAACCAGATCAGCTCTCCAAGAAGTGCTGAAGTGGGTGTTATCCCAGGAAAACTAAAGTCAGACACAGAGAAATAAGAGTTCTAAAACAACTAATAAAATGGTCAGCTTTAATGGTAGGGATAAGTCTAGAGTCGAACGTTATCTTTCAGAATTTAAACGGAAAGATCAGACCATGGCAGAAGATAAAATACATAAGTTTGAACTGGTGAAATAGAGTTTTATGAGTTTTGACTAAAACATTACTGACCTTCTATGGTTTTTTTTCCCAGTGTTAAGGAGCTTTGTCTTCTCTCAAGTTGTGGAGAGGTCCATGTACCTACTATTTGAACAGATTCCTAACCTGTTTCTTGACTTTAAGTATTAAGCAAAGTTCTCTTAACATTTTAAAATCTTGATTTATTAAAGTTAAAACTGCCTTTCTTGAAATTAAAAGAGAATTTTAAAATACCTATTTAGTGACCACAGTTAGCTATATAGCCTCAGTTATGTGCTATTTTGTAGTATATTCATTCTACCCATAGTACACATATACTAAATATATATATATATATATACACACACACACATATATATACACACATATACTAAAGTTATATATATATATATATATATATACACACACACACATATATACTAAAGTGGCTCAAAAATAGCAAAACAAAAGTCTAGTATTTGGTATTGTTTCAGTTGCTCACTGACGCTTTTTTTTTGAGAGGTTTTCACTATAGGGTACGTGCGCTCACCAGACAGACAGAGAGAGACAGAGACACAGAAAGCAAGAAATCACCCTCCAGAGGGAATGGTCACGCCGCAATCCCTTCTCCTCCATTCTCCTCTCGGGATCTTGGGCATGCACGCACACATGCCCTGCGTGAGTTTTAAGCCACTGGGTCCGGGACGCGAACCACAGTCGACTACGTGGGAGTCCAGCAACATAGCCATTACGCTAACTACTGGTTCCCGCTCACTGATGCTTTCAAGGATCCACATTCTTTATAAGTAATTTCTCATGTTTGGCATGCTGGTCTTTCATCCTAATACTTAAAAATATTATTTAAAATTAATTTGGATGTTGGGACCAACACTTGGTGTAATGGCTATGTGGCTGGACTCACATGTAGTAGACCGCGGTTTGAGTTCTGAACCTGGAGGCCTAAATTCACGCCTGGCATGTGTGCGTGCATGTCCAAAATCCCATGAGGAGAATGAAGAAGGGATTGCGGAGTGGTCATCCCCCTGGAAGGTGATTTTTCACTTTCTGTCTCTCTATCTCTCTCTGTCTTTCTGGCAAGATGATATATATATATATGATAATATATATACTTACTATTGACCATATTTAGATCACTTAAGATATGTTGTTTATCAATACAATGTGGGAAAGAATAAAGGAGTGGAAAACAACTGCAGAAACCAAAGACAGGGTGGAAAGAGGATGGGAAATGGCAGAGGGTGAGAAATTGGGGGGGGGAGGGGAGACAAGAAACAACAAATGGAAAATTATTTGTTGATGATAACATGTATGATTAAATCACTTTACAGTGTATTCTGGCTGGAAAAATCACATTTTGTATGCTGTTGTGATGTCCACTGAAAGTATGTAAAATAAATTAATTAATAAAAATAAATAATTTTTTTGTCTTTTCCCCTTTGTTTCTTTTTCTTTTACTTGACTTTCTCACCTTGCTTCTCAGCTTCCATGCATTAAGTATCTAGTCAGGTCTAGGTACACAGTAGTAAAATATCTGAATAAATTTTTTTGAGGGGGAGAGGTTTTTGATATAGGGTGTGTGTGCTTGCCAGAAAGACAGAGAGAGATAGAGAGACAGAAAGTGAGAAATCACCTCCCAGGGGGATGGCCACTCCGCAATCCCTTCTTCATTCTCCTCATGGGATTTTGGACATGCACACACACATGCCAGGTGTGAGTTTAGGCCACCAGGTTCAGGACTCAAACCGCGGTCTACTACATGTGAGTCCAGCCACATAGCCATTACACCAAGTGTTGGTCCCAACATCCAAATTAATTTTAAATAATTTTTTTAAGTATTAGGATGAAAGACTAGCATGCCAAACATGAGAAATCAGGTATAATGAATGTGAATCCTTGAAAGCACCAGTGAGCAACTGAAATAATACCAAATACTAGACTTTTTTTTTTTTTGCTATTTTTGAGCCACTTTACATTTTTTAGAACTTACAATTGGAATTATCCCTAAATAATAGACAACCTTCATCATTAGTCTAAATAATTGCTTCTGGGAAACAGCATTGACCTCATTAATAAAGACCATGGATATGTTCCAGATTATACCATTTTTGTCTTTCTGTACCACTCAAATGGGCAATGAGTTGAGAATTCTTGTTTCAAGGTTTGTTAGTCTCCTTGCACTTGCAAGTCCAATATCTAACCAGTATGTCTCCACTGCAACTGAGTCTGAGCAAAATAGCTTATGTAGTGTTTCTTCTGATAAATCTTTAATAGTGAAACTGAGATGCAACAGAAGTTAAAAATTAATTATGTGAAATATGATCATTGTCAGGCAACCACTGTCCACAACCAGTGCAAGTCCATTACAAGTGAAAAATACAGGGTCCAGCAGGTGGCGTAGCAGTTAAGACCAGTAGGTGATGTAGCAATTAACTTGGTATGAGTCCTGGACCCAGTGGCTAAAATCCCAGGAGGAGAATGGAGGACAAGGGATTGCAATTTGGCCATCCCCCTCTGGGGAGTAGTTTTTCACTTTCCCTCTCACTGACTATCTTATTCGCTCTGACAAGCACACATGCTCTATAGCAAAAAAAAAAAAAGAAAGAAAAAGAAATAAAAGATAAATACAGATTTTTGTTATAGAGAAACTGGTCTACAAGGGGCAAGCACACCATAGTCTAAAAGTAAAAGACTGAACTGTCTCAACCAAGCCTAGAAACTGAGGCAGGAGTAAGGGGAAGTAAATGAAACATTCTAATGACCCTAGAAGAGTAGAGGAAGAGTAAGGAAATAAAATATTCTGAAAATTTCATATTCCTGAGACGAGAAGAAGTAGGTGATCAAAGTAGCTGGATGGGAGAAATGAGTTTTCTCTTTCTCTCATATAATGGTTGAGAGATTGGTTTCTAAATGTTAGGGGAAGGACAATAATCATTATTAGAGTGGAAAGTATAAAAGAAATTCATAATTAACAAAAAAATGTGGGGAAAGAATAGTGATCTAAAGGCCAGCAAATGGCATAGTGGTTAAGGTGCTGGTCTTCCCCAGGGCCAACCATAGTTCAGTGCTGGACCCAGCAGCTTGAAACTCACACTGGGCACATATGTGCGCATACCCAAAATCTTTAGACAAAAATGGAGAAGAGACTGCAGCATGGCCATCCCCCAGGGGGGTGAGTTCTTGCTTTCTGTCTCTCTACCTCTCTGTTTCTCCAGAGAGCACATGCACCCTTTAGCAAAAATCTCTCTAACTAAAAGAAGAAGAAAGAAGTAGAAGAAGTAGGAGGAGGAGAAGAAGAAGAAGAAGCAAAGAAAAAGAAGAAAAGAGTGATCTAATCGAATGAGGGGGGACAAAAAGTAAAATAAAAAAGTGAACTATAAGAAGTTAAATTTAGGTCTTCTAGCCCAACACCTTGTGAAGTGAGAATCCACGTGCATCTGAGGTGGGCCCACTCCTGCTTGTTTAATTGAAAATTCTCTGATCCAAACCTCCACTTCCAGCCAAAGACCTAGCAAAGCAAGGTAGGGCAGTTTCTGTCATATTTCTGTCTCTGTTTCTTTCTCTTCCTCTCTCTCTCTCTCTCTCTCTCTCTCTTTGTCTCTCTCTCTCTCTCTCTCTCTCTGTAAAAAACTCTCTTCTCTCTGACCTCTCCTTTATCTTGCTAATTTCAGAATCCTTGTGCATCTGAGGTGAACCCTGCCTTGCTCCTTTCATGCAGCACACCATGCAGTTTTCATTTTTGGCTTTTTTTTAATTTTTCATCTTTTTTTGTTTTGTTTTGTTCTTTTTCCCTTTCTATCTTTTCTTTTCTTTTTACTTGACTTTCTCACCTTGCTTCTCAGCTTCTATGCATTGAGTATCTAGTCAAGTCTAGGTGCACAGTAGTAAAACATCTGAATAATTTTAGTCATAGAAAATCTTAATCACCACTGAACTGCTTCAGAAAGAGGGGAACTCATCTTCATAAATCCGAATTCAAATCTCTTTCTGTGGATACCACATTGCAAAACACAGTACTAGAGAAATTGGCATAAAAGTACCTCACAGTAAAGTGAAGCATACAAGCTTACATTTACAGAAATCTCCAATTAGGCAAATGTGAATATACTACCAAATGACTAAAAATCAAGGAAGACAGACTGCAAAGTGAGTAGCAGATGAAATATGGAGCTGCAGAGAGATCATGGCTCATCTCCTCCCATACACCTCTCAATTCTCCATTGAAACCCCACAGCTCAGGTCAGGTGCATATGTTCTTTAGAAAACTTGGAGATGTTTTTAATATCCAATTCAATCGACAAAAGTGCAGGTTGCTTGGTGAGCCTCAGAGAAATAGAACAGCAGAGATATTGTGAGTCATCTCCTCCCACAAACCTCTAACACTCAGAATTAAATCCAATAAAGTAGGAAGAAACATAATCCATCAGATAACCAGAAGCCACCACAGTATCACAAGGAATATGAGAAACGAAGAAAATATATCTCCCCCAAGGTAAAAGAACAGCCCTTCATCATCCACAGACAGTACAATGGAATTTGTGGAAATGTCAGATAAATAATTTAGAATATTCATAGTGATAAAGTTAACCGAGATGCAAGAGAAGAGAGACAGAAAGTACAGGAGAAAAGAGACAATGAGTTTCAGAAGGTAAGGAAGTTCTTTGATTTGAGAAAGGAAATATGCACCACAAAAAATAATCCAGCAGAATGGTTAGAGATGAAGACTGTAATACAGGAAATCAAAACCCCCTTGAAAGTATTAAAAGCAGATTAAATAAAGCAGAAGATCACATCTCAGATGTAGAAGACAAAACCTCTGATCTAGAAAAAAACACCAAAAAGACTGAGAACATAACCCCCCAACATGAAAATACTATATGAGTAATACTAGATACCATTAGACACTGAAACATTCAGATAGTAGGTATCCCAGAAGGTGAAGAAACTAATAAAGGCATTGATAATCTATTCCATGAAATTCTGGAATAAAACTTTCCAAACCTAGAGAGGCATTCAAATATTCATAAATACAAAGGACCACACAAAAAATCAACCCCAAAAGATCTCCAAGGCACATCATAGCCAGATTGACCAAAACTACAGAGACAAAATACTAAAATGGGCAAGAGAGAAACACTGGGACTAGTAAATTCAGAAAATAAGAGAAGCGAAGATTCTTTACTGATAATTCAGCCTCCAGTCTCAAGTGGAGAGGCAAAAGGCAGGCCTTTAGATGAAGACTCCTCCATTGTTGCTGAAAACTAGTGAATTCAGGGAATAAAGAAATGAAAATTTTTCTACTGATAATTCAGCTTCCAGCCCCCAGTCTTGAGTGGTAGGGCATCCCTCTATCTTTCTATCTCTCTCTGTCTCTGTCTGCCTCTCTCTGTCTTCTCATTCGTTTGTATTTTTTCCTTTAAAAATACGTTAAGGTAAATTATTGTCTTGGCTTTCAGATAGATCCTACATTGTCTTGCTAATAATCCCCTTTTCCCCTCCACTCTAGGAGAGGCAAGGGACAGGCCTTCAGAGGAAGACTCCTTCATTGCTGCCAAGAACTAGTGTTTTTATTTTTTTTAATATATAAAAATTTGGGTTTTTTTTTCTTTTTTTCCTCTCTCTTTCTTTGTTTTTATTTTCTGTGTGTGTGTGTTCTTATTCTTTGTCTTTTAATTCATCACGTTGCTGCTCAATTTTCATTCACTGAGTGTCTAGACAGATCTAAGGGAAGCATAGCGAAACATCCAAATACTATTCAGGTCAACATATCCCTCTATACCCACTGAATCTTCTGCAAAAAAGGATAACATCAAAGAGCAAAGAGATTGTGGATCACCTCTTCCCTCACATCCCTGAATGTTCATATTGAACTTCTAGAAACTAGAAAAAAGCAAATAACCCATCAGATGACTAGGAATCATCAGAAAGACACAAAAATTATGAGAAACCAAGATAATACCCTCAAAGGGAAAAGAATAACTCCTCTTCATCCAAAGACAGTTCAATGGAAATCATGGAAATGTCTGATAAAGAATTTAGAATATTCATAGTGACAAAGTCAACAGAGATTCAAGAGAATAGAGACATTGAACTCCAGAAGAGACAGGAGAATAAAACAGAGAAGTTTCAGGAGGTGAGGAAGTTCTTGCATAATCGTAAAGAGGAAATACACATCATAAGAAAAAATAAAACAATTGTTAGAGATGAAGGCTGTAATAAAAGAAATCAAAACCTCCCTTGAAAGTAGTAAAAGCAGACTAGACCACAGAGAAAATCAAATATCAGATGTAGAAAACAGAATCACTTGCCTAAAATAATTTACCACAAAGACTGAGAAAATAGTCCAAAAAAATGAGAATAATATATGAGAAATACTAGATACCATCATATGTCCAAACATCAAGATAATTGATATTCTAGAAGATGAAGAGACTAATAAGGACATTGATAATCTATTCCATGAAACCCTGGAAGAAAACTTTTCAAACAAAGAGAGGCATTCAAAGATCCAGACCCAAGAAATACATAGGACCCCAAATAAAATCAACCCCAGAAGATCTTCTCCAAGACACATTAGAGCCAGATTGACCAAAACCACAGACAAAGTACTCAGACTGACAGGAAAGAAATAACAACTTACCTACCAAGGATATCCTATCAACC
This sequence comes from Tupaia belangeri chinensis, assembly GCF_000334495.1. Classification (NCBI taxonomy): domain Eukaryota; kingdom Metazoa; phylum Chordata; class Mammalia; order Scandentia; family Tupaiidae; genus Tupaia; species Tupaia belangeri. The sequence goes on from NW_006160202.1 coordinate 926,765, forward strand.
TAACAGCAGACCTCTCATTAGAAACAATGAGAGTGAGGAAAGAATGGGAAAAAATATTCAGTGTTAAGGAAAAAGCAATTTCAACCAAGAATACTGTATCTGGCAAGATTATCTTTCATAGGGGAAGAAAAGACAATATTCTCAGGTAAACAAAACCTGAAAGAACTTACCAGCACCAGACCAGATCTCCAAGAAGTTCTCAATGGAGTGTTACACCAGGAAAATTAAATATAGACACACAGAAATGAGTTCAAATAAAAAATATATAAGAAAAGGGCCAAGTCCGGAGTTGAATAATATCTTCCAAAATTTAAATGAAAAGGTTATACTAAAACAGAAGTTAGATTAAGTACATGAGACTGAGCTGATGAAATAGAATTTTATGGCTTTTGTCTAAAACAATACTGATTGTTTTCTATGATTTGTAGTCCAGAGATAAGGATTTTTGTCTTTGCTTGCATTGTCGACAAATCCAGGTAACTACTATTTGAACAAAATCTGAACCTGCTTCCTGGCTTTAAGTCTTAAGCAAAGTTCTCTTAACATTTTTTTATTTTTATTTATTAAAGCTAAAACTTCCTTTCTTGAAATTAAAATACCTATTTATGGACCAGTAGTTAGTGTAATGGCTATGTCACTGGACTCTCATGTAGTCGACCGTGGGTCAAGTCCCAGACCCAGCAGCTTAAACTCACACCGGGCGCGTGTGCATGCATGCCCAAGATCTCAAGAGGAGAATGGAGGAGAAGGGATTGTGGCGTGACCATCCCCCTCTGGGGGATGATTTTTCTCTTTCTGTCTCTCTGTCTCTCTCTGTGTGTCTGACGAGCACACCACCCACTCCCTATAGCAAAAGCCTCTCCAAAAAAAGAAAAAAAAAACAATTTTAAAAAGAGAAACATCAAGTTACTTTCTTTTTTGTTGTTCCTAGTGTTGTTTATTTGTTAATTATTATTATTTATGCATTCAATCTCTGTACATAATTTAGATTTTAAAGATATGTTAACAATCATGATATACACCTCAGTACGACCCAGTTGAGAATACTGTACACATCCTCAACAGATAATAAACTATATCTGTGTCCCACAAATGTCTCACATCTATTTTTTCACCAAATTTCCTTTCCTATGCTCTTCTCCTCCCACACTTTCCTTTCACTTTCTTTCTAGTGTCTGTGACAATTTCTTTTTTGTTTCCACATTATTTATTATTTGTTTTTTTTGTATATACTTTCAATCATATTGTTTGGCTTACAATGAGACCATTTCGATATGTGCACATTTCTCCCCAGACCCGTTGATCAAAATATCTTTAACAGATAACACCACCCTTCCCCATCCGGTCAATGCACTACCTCTGTATCCCTTCTCCAAATGTTCTTCGTTAGGCCCCACTCCTCCTCATACACCTCGTCTGACATTCATACCCACACACTCTTGTGTTTGTTCAACCGTTAGTCAATCAGTTTCAGTCATAGAATGCAGACATATGGTATATGTTAAGTGGGGACATACAATGTCTCTCCTTCGTAGCCTGGCTTGCCTCACTCAGCAGTACATCTTCCATATTGTTCCACTTTCTGTCAAAATCCAGGGTTCTGTTGGGTTTTATGGCTGAGTAGTAATCCATAGAGTATATGTGCCACAGTTTTTCAATCCATCCCTCTATATGGGGGCATTTGGGTTAGTACCATGACTTAGCAATTGTGAATAGTGCCACAATAAACATCAATGTGCAAGCACTTTTCCAGAGAAGAATTCTTCTGTCTGTTGGGTAGATACCAAAGAGTGGGATCCCTGGATCATATGGCAGATCTATCTGTAGATTTTTGAGGAATCTCCAAATTATTCTCCACAGTGGTTGGACCAATCTACATTCCCACCAGCAGTGTAAAAGAGTTCCCCTTTCACCACACCCCTGCCAACACTTATCATTTTTTGTTTTTTATAATATTAGACATTTTGACTGGGGTTAGGTGGTACCTCATTGTTGTTTTTTATCTGCATTTCCCTTACGATGAGGGAGGTCGAGCATTTTTTCATATGCCTTTTGGCCATTCGTATGTCATCTTTAGAGAGTGTTTTTTTTTTTCATCTCCTTCTTCCATCTTTTAATAGGGTTGATCATCTTTTTTCCAAACAGCTTTTTTAGTTCCTTGTATATTCTGGTTATCAGTCCCTTATCTGATGCAAAATTTACAAAAATATTTTCCCA
>NW_006160202.1:936401-942669 GCF_000334495.1 Tupaia belangeri chinensis
GTTACAAAAAAAAGTTTCAGGAAAAAAAATATACCTATTCAATGACTGCAGTAAGATATATAGCCTCAGCTAGGTGCTACTTTATAGGATGTGTAAAGTTAGACTTGTGTTCATGGAAATGTATATATCACTTGTGTTTGCTATGAAAATATTTAGATTAATTAAGGTCTTTAGTAATTCAATAAAATGTGGGGGGAAAACAGTACAGAAAGCAAACATAGTTACCAGAGACAGTGTGGGAGGAGAGTGGGAGATGGCAGAGGGTAACAGATAGGGAATCAAGGATGGGGGGAAAAAAGCAAAACATACAGAAAACAAGAAATGGAAGATTATTTGCTGACAATAATATGTTTGTTGATGTGCTTGATTGAGACAATATACAGTGTACTAAATAAATTGAAATTTAAAATAATAAAAAGAAAAAATTATAATTATAATAAAATTAAAGAACAAAGAAAAAAGAGTCTTCATACAGGAAGAAAAGATAAGTATCTTCTCAGATAAACAAAATCTGAAAGAATATAACAACACAACACCAGCTCTTGAAGAAATTTTAGAGAGCACTGTATCAGGAAAATTTTTTAAAAAGAACATTAAAATAAGAGAATAAAAAAACACTCAAAGGTAGAGGCTGCAAGACTGTAGAACATAAAAGCATTAAAAATTGAAATGGACACTAAAGACAAACTGGAAAGAGAGTGTGGGAGAAGAAGAACATAAGAAAAGAAATTTGGTGGGGAAATGGAGAGGTAAGACACATGTGGGACACAGATAAGGTTTTTTATCTGTTGATGAGGATATATATAAGTCTCAGCTGGGCTGGACTGAGGTGTATATCATGCTGGATAAAGTCTCTTCACAATCTAAAAAAAAAGTAGGTCATGATTTTTATACTATATTGAGCTTATTAATTATTTCATTAACATTTTAACTAAAATATATACAAAAATCAACTAATAAAATGGCCAACTTGGGACAAGTACATAGATATTGATAATGGCATTGAACATCAATGAATTAAATTATTGAATCAGGAGTCACAGCTTAATGGATTAAAAACAGAAACTATCTATTGCCTACAAGAAACACATCTCATGGATAAAGACAAATGTAGACTAAAAGTGAAGGACTGGAAAAAAGCATTCTATGCAAATGGGAATGAAAAAAATCTGGAAGCATAATACTAATTTCAGACAAAATAGACTTTAAAATAAAAACTGTAAGAAGAAACAAAGAAGGGCATTATGTAATAAAACGGCTAATTCATCGAGAAGATATAATGCTTATAAATATCTACCCGCATAACTCAGGAACACCCAAATATGTGAAGTAAAAATGATTAGATTTAAAGGAGAGATAGACTGCAACACGTTAATTGTAGGGAGCCTCAACATCACACTCTCTTTTGGACAGATCACCTAGAAAAAAAGTAGGCAAAAAGATACATGATCTAAATGATATCATAAATTAAATGGACTTAACAGACATCTGTAGGACCTTCCACCCAAAATGATTAGATATACTTTTTTCTCATACCCACATGGAATCTTTTCAAAGATTGACCACACAATAGAGCACAAAACAAGACTTGACAAATTCAAAGACATCTTCTCTGATCATAACAGAGTTAAACTTAATATGAATTTCAGGAAAAACCCTCAAAAATACAGAAATACATGAAAATTAAATAGCCTGCTCCTAAATGACTTCACAACTACTGAAGAAATTAAGACAAATCAAAATATTAATGGAAGCCAATGATAAGAGTGCACAAGTTTCCATACGCTATGTGACATCACAAAAGCAGTCATCACAGGATAGTTCATAGTATTTAGCACACATAAGAAACAGATGGAGGGAACCAGCAGTTAGCGTAATGGCTATGTCACTGGACTCCCACGTAGTCGACCGCGGTTCACGTCCCAGACCCGGTGGCTTAAAACTCACGCCGGGTGCGTGTGCATGCGTGCCCAAGATCCCGAGAGGAGAATGGAGGAGAAAGGATTGCAGCGTGACCATCCCCCCTGGGGGGTGATTTCTCGCTTTCTATCTCTCTGTCTCTCTCTGTCTGTCTGGCGAGCATACGTGCCCTATAGCGAAAAAACCTCTCAAAAAAAAAAAAAAAAAGAAATAGATGGAAAGTTGACAAATGGACAACCTAACATATTGCCTTGGAGAATTGAAAAAGAAACAACAAAAAAATCCAAAAATTCCACCTGAAAGAATTTACCAACACCAGACCAGATCTCTAAGAATTTCTCAAGGGAGTGCTATATCAGGAAAATTAAATACAAACACACAGAAATAAGAGTTCAAAAACTAAGAAAATCGACAACTTAATTGTAAGGACAAGTCTGGAGTTGAATATTTATCCCAGAATTCAATCTGGAAGATTGAACCACAGCAGAAGATAGATTAAGTACATGAGACTGAACTTGTGAAATAGCATTTTATGACTTTTGACTAAAATATTGTTGATTTTCTTCTAGGCTTTGTTGTCTGGTTTTAAAGATTTTTGTCCTGTCTTGAGCTGTTGATAGGTTCACGTACATACTATTTAAACAGAATCCTAACCTGTTTCCTAACTTTAACTATTAAGCAAAATCCTTAACATTTCTTTGATTTATTAAAGTTAGAACTGCTTTTCTTGAAATTACCAGTTTAACTTGCTATTGAAAGTATTTAGATTATTTTTAAAATTTTGTCATCAATAAAATGTGGGAGATCAATAAAAGGAATAGAAAACAGCTATAGACACCAGAGATAGTGTGGGAGAAGGGTGGGAAATGACAGAGGATCAGAAATAGGGGATATATATATATACACACACTATACATGGAAAATTATTGGTGATAACATGCATGATTAAGCCACTATACAGTATATTATGGATGAGAAATTACATTTTGTATGCTATGACGATGCGCAGGAAATAAATGTAAATTAATTAATTTTTAAAAATGTTTCAGGAAAAAAACATGAAAACTGTTTTTCTTGAAATTAAGAAAAAAATGCATTAAAAATACCTATTTGATGACTCTACAATAAGCTATATAACCCCAGCCAGGTGCTACGTTATAGTATGTTCATTCTACTCAATGAACTTTATGCCTAAAGTCAGTTCATGGGTATGTATATATCAGTTGTGCTTGCTATTGAAATATTTAGATTAATTAAGATACTTAGTGAATCAATAAAATGTGTGTGGGGAGGGAAGCATAGAAAGCAGCCATGGGTACCAAAGATAGTGTGGGAGGAGGATGGGAGATGGCAGAGGTTGAGAGATAGGGAATTATCAAAAATGGGGGAAAAGCAAAATATACAGGAAACAAGAAATGGAAAATTATTTGTTGACAATAGCACATATGTTGATGTTCTTGACTGAGCCAATATACAGTGTGTTCTGGATAGAAAAATCTAATTTTGTATGCTATAATGATGTATAGTAAATGAATATAAATAAATAAATTTTATTTTTTTTTAAAAAATCCAAAAATGTCAGGAGTTTTTTAAAAAAAAATCCAAAAATGTCAGGAGAAAAAAAAATAATAAAGACTTGAGAGGAAATGAATGAAATAGAAAATAAATGAATTATACAGAAAAAAAAGAAAGCAAAATCTGGTTCTCTGAAAAGATAAACAAAATCAACACACCATTAACTAGACTAATTAAGAAGAAAGAAAGAAAGGATTCAGATAAATAAAATTTTCAATGAAGCAGGCAACATAACAGAAATAATAGAAAGAAAAATCATCATTAGAGGATACTATGAACACCAACAAAAAAAGAAAACCCAGATGAGGTGGACAAAACTCTGGAAAAATCTAATCTACCAAGATTTAGTCAAGAGGACATAGAAAGCTTGAATAAGCCCATAACAAGCCATGAGATTGAATCAGTAATAAATAACCTCCCAACAAAGAAAAGCCCTGGTCCTGATGTCTTTACCTCTGAATTCTACAAAACTCTTAAACAAGAGTTAAACCTCCATTCTACTCAGGTTATTTCTGAAGGTCCAAATGAATGGAACACTCCCAATTTATTCTATGAAGTCTCCATCACCCTTACCTCCAAAACAGACAAGGACATGACAAGGAAAGAAAAATATAGGCCAATATCACTAATGAATATAAACACAAAAATTCTCAACAAGATACTAGCAAATAATATTCAACAACATATAAAAAGGATTATATATCATGATCAGGTAGGCTTGATTTTTGGGATACAAGTGTGTTTAAACATATGCAAACCATAAACGTAATACACCATATTAACAAAAAGAAAGATAAAAACCATATGATCAGGGGACCAGCAGAGAGCATAATGGTTATGTCGCTGGACTCCCACGTAGTCAACCATTCAAATCTAGACACGGTGGATTAAAGCTAATGCTAGTCATGTGTGCACATCTGGCCAACATCCTGAAATGAAAATGGAGGAGAAGGGATTGTGGGGAAGCCATAACCCCGAGGGGTGATTTTTGGCTTTATGTTTGTCTCTATATATATCTCTTTGGCAAATGCACGTGCCCTATAGCAAAAATAAATCTCACTTTTAAAAAAATCAAATCAATTGATGCAGAAAAAGTATTTTATGAAATACAACATCCCTTCATGATCAAAGATCTCAGCAAAATCAGCACAGAAGGGTCATCACTCAACACAATAAGAGCTATCTATGAAAAACCCATAGCTAACAACATTTTGTATGGAGAAAAGCTTTTCCACTAAAAACCAGTACAAAACAAGGAAGCCCACTTTCTCCACTCCTTTTCACTGGAAGTCTTCACCAATGCAATCAGAAATGAGAATTTTAAAAAACGCATTGAAATAAGAGAAGAAGAGGTGAAATTATCTCTATTTGCAGATGACATGATTGTGTACATAGAAGACCCAATGATATCCATGAAAAAATTCCTGCAGGACCACCAGTTAGCGTAATGGCTATGTTGCTGAACTCCCATGTAGTTGACCACGGTTTGAGTGCTGGATACGGTGGCTTAAAACTCACGCCGGGTGCGTGTTTGTGTGTGCCCAAGATCCCGAGAGGAGAATGGTGGAGGAAGGATTGCAGTGTGGCCATACCCCTGAGGGGTGATTTCTCACTTTCTGTCGTTCTGTCTCTCTCTGTCTGTCTGGTGAGCACAGGCGCCCTATAGCAAAAACCTCCCCCTCAAAAAAAAAAATTCCTGGAAGTAATACATAAATACAATAAAGTTGCAAAATACAAAATCATCATACTGAAATCTATAGCATTTCTATATATGAACAGCAAGCAGACTGAGATAGAACTGAAGAAAGTAATTTCATTTACCATAGCCACAAAAAGTATATGATACCGAGGAATAAATCTAACCAAAGAAGTTAGAGATCTCCACAAAGAAAACTATGAGAAGCTAAAAAAAGAAATTGAAAGACACAAAAAAGTGGAAGGACATCCTATGTTTCTGTATTGGAAGAACTAATATAATCAAAATGGCAATCCTACCCAATTTAATCTACATATTTAATGCAATCCCAAAGTACCAGAGGCATTCTTCACAGATCTAGAAAAGACAAACATACAATTTGTCTTGAACCTGAAAAGACCCTGTATTGCAAAAAAAACCATCCTGCACAAGAAGAATAAAGTAGAAGGCACCTCACTCCCTGACACAAAAATACATTACAAAGCAGCATGGGATCGGCACAAAAACAGACATCTGGACTAATGGAACAGAGTAGAGACCCCAGAAATAAACATCAAAACATACAGCCGACTGATTATTGACAAAATATACCAGTCAATCCAGTGGGGAAAAGAAAACCTCTTTAGCAAACAGTGCTGGAAAAATTGGATATCCAACTCCAGAAAGATGAATCTGAACCCCTTTCTCTCACCATTGACAAAAATCAAGTGGATCAAAGATCTAAACCTAAGACCATAAACTATAAAACTACTTCTGGAAAACACTGGGGAAACTCTGAGAGACATTGGGGCAGGCAAAGACTTTTTAAATACAACTCCCAAAGCACAGTCAATAATCCCAAAAATAAACAAGTGGGACTAAATCAGATTAAGAAGTTTCTTCACAGAAAAAGACACACTAATGTGAACGGACAACCCTCAGAATGGGAAAATATTTTTGTAAACTAGGCATCATATAAGGGACTGATAAACAGAACATACAGGAAACTCAAGCAGCCTACCCACCTCAAAAAAAAAAAAAATATATATATATAGCTAGTGTTACACTTCTGCCCTGTTGGTAGAAATATAAACTAAC
>NW_006160202.1:945924-957686 GCF_000334495.1 Tupaia belangeri chinensis
TCTACCCAGGTTAACTCTTTGAAAGTTTTATAGAACTCAAAGATGAAGTCATAAGGGCCAGGGCTTTTCTTTGTTGTAAGGTTATTTATTACTGATTCAATCTCCTGGCTTGTTATGGACCTATTTAGACTTTCTATATCCTCCTGGCTCAACCTGGGTAGATTATACGTGTCATGGAATTTGTCCATCTCATCCAGATTGTCTTGTTTCTTGGCATTTAGTTGTTCATAGTGTCCTCTGATGATGTTCTGTATTTCTGCTTTGTCTATTGTTATATTTCCTGCTTCACTGCAGAGTTGACTCACTTGGTTCCTTTTCTCTTCTTCTTAATGTCTCGCTAGTGGTGTATTGATTTTCTTTATCTTTTCAATGAACCAGCTTTTACTTTCATTTATTTTCAGTATAGTTCACTTATTTTCTATTTCATTTATTTCTGCTCAGATCTTTATTATTTCCTTTCTCCTGGAGTTTTTTGGATTATTTTGCTGTTGCTTCTCCAATTCTCTGAGGCATAATGATAAGTGATCCATTTGCCTTCTTTCTGTCTTCCTCTTATGAGCACTAATTGTTATAAACTTCCCCCTTATGACTGCTTTTGCAGTGTCCCAAAGACTATGGAAACCTGTGTCCTCATTGTCATTAGCTTCCATGAATCTTTTTATTTCAGACTTTATTTCATCAGTAGTTGTGCAGTCATTCAGTAGTAAGTTATTTAGTTTCCATGTATATGAGTATTGGTGAGAATTTCTCTTGAAATTAAACTCAAGTTTAATTCCATCATGGTCAGAGAAGATGCTGGGAATAGTTTCTATGCCTTTCAATCTGTAGAGGCTTGCTTTGTGCCCTATGATGTGGTCAATCTTCGAATGGTTCCATGTGTGGGGAATGAGGAACCCTGTTACACTGCTGGTGAGAATGTAAATTGGTCCGGCCACTGTAGAGAACAATATGGAGATTTCTCAAAGCTTTACAAATAGAATAACCATATGATCCAGCAATCCCACTTCTTGGTATCTACCCAATGGAAAGAAATAGAAAGTGCTTGCACATCTGTTTATTGTGGCATTATTCACAATTCCTAAATCTTGGAACGAACCAGAACCAGCAATTAGCATAATGGCTATGTCTCAGGACTCCCATGTAGTCCACTGTGGTTCGCGTCCTGGACCTGATGGCTTAAAACTCACGCCAGGCACGTGTGCGTGCGTGCGTGCCCAGGATCCCGAGAGGAGAACAAAGGAGAGGGGATTGCAGTGTGGCCATGCCCCCTGGGGGGTGATTTCTCACTTTCTGTCTCTCTGTCTCTCTCTGTCTGTCTGGTGAGCGCACGTGCCCTAAAGCAAAAACCTCTCCAAAAGAAACTTGAAACAGACCCAAATATCCACAAATAGAACAATGGATTGAAAAAATATGGCATATATACACTACGGAATACTACTCAGCCATAAAAAACAAGACCTGGATTTTAACAGAAAGTGGATGAATATGGAAGATTTACTGCTGAGTAAAGCAAGACAGGATATGAAGGAGAGACATTGTATGTCTCCACTTAATATATACTGACTGACAGCTCTATCTGTAGACCTCTGCCCAGACAGGGAAACTGAGGCAGGGCCCTTCACTGGCCCCAACTCCAGATCAAGGTACAGCTCGAACCCAGCTCTTCCAATTTCAGAGCCCCCATTTCTCCCTGCAAGAAAGGGCAGCCCCCTTCTCTCCAGAAGAGCCCATTTCCATCTCCAGCCCCCTGGCAAAATCAAGCACCACACAACAATTTTTTACCTTTCATACTCTTTTTTTCTTACCTCTTATATTGTCATCTTCTCCTCATTCTCCACCCACATAGAAGCACTAAACAGAGTTGTCAAGAACCCTAACATTGTGAGGCTCCCTAAAATTCTCCCTTTTATGGCCACCTGTGAAAAAGGAGAAATTGCTCTTCAAATACCTGAATAAAAGCCTACTCCTGTAGGAACCACATTGCTAAACACAGCAGAAAGAGACTTTGGCACATATCAATCTACAGCAAAAGGAAAGCAAATCTGTCTCTAGTGGAAGAAGCATTCTCCAAAAATGTATCCAAAATGAATACATCACTCAATGGCTTGAAGTTGAAGAAGAGCCTCAGGCTTGAAGAAACAAGAAAATATGTCTCCATCAAAAGAACAAAATACTCTTCTCCATCTCTTAAAAAATAAATTAAAAATAGCTCTGCAACAGGCTCCAGTTCCATCTCCAGGTCTCTGGCCAGTATGGGACATTGAGACCAGGGCATCACTGTCCCCCACGTCACTTCCAAGCTCCCCAGACCAAGACCCAGCACCCTAGACAGACTTTCCATTGCTTTGCAGCATACTCCAGTTCCATCTCTGTACTCTTTTCTTTCCTCTTATATTATCCTTTCTTCCTCATCTTCCACCTTGCCAGAAGGACTAGACAGATTTGGAATCAGAGATCTGAAATTCCCTAGTAATGTAAGGTTCTCTGGAATCCTCCATTTTACTGATCCACCTGTGAAAATGGAGATACTGCTTTTCAGATACCTGAATAGAGTACCTCTATTGAGACCACATTACTAAAAACAACAGAAGAGAGACTTCAGCACACATCAATTTGCAGAAAAGAGGAGACACTCTTCCTCCTAATTGGAGAAACGTTCTCCTAAGAAGTATTCAAAAGTGAATATATTTTCCAATGGCTAGAAGTAGAAGAAAAGTTTCAGGTCTGAATACACCAGGAAATATGTCTTCATCAAAGGAACAAAGTAACTCCCCCCATCTTTCCTGAAAATGGAAGACGTTACCAAAATTTCAGAGAAAGAATTTTGAACATTCATGGTGATCAAATTCTATGAGTTATAACAGAAAAGAGACAATGAACTACAGCAGATTAGGAAGTCCTTCCATGATATGAAAGAAGAAATGGACACTCTGAGAAAGAATCAGGTGGAACTATTAGAGATGAAGTCTGTAATAGAGGAAATCAAAAATTCTCTTGAAAGTATTAAAAGTTGATTAGACCAGGCTGAAAATCAAATCTCCGATGAAGAAGATAAAGCCTCTGACCTAGAAAAAAAACACCAAAAGATAGAGAAAATAACTAAAAAACACAAGGATAATATAGGAGAAATAATAGATTCCATTAGACGCCCAAACATCTGAATAATTGGCATCCTCGAAGGTGAATAAACTAATAACAGAATGAAAAATCTATTCCATGAAATCCTGGAAGAAAATTTCCCAAATCTAGAGAGGCATTCAAGCATCTGGACCCAAAAAATACAAAATACTACAAATAGAATCAACCCAAGAAGATCTTCCCCAAGGCACACTTTAGCCAAATTGTTCAAGACCACAGATAAAGACATGATACTAAAACTGGTAAGAGAGAAATGAGAGGTGACTTACAAAGGTCATCCCATCAGGTTAACACCGGACCTCTCAATGGAAACAATGCAAGCAAGAAAAGAATGGGAAGACGTATTGAAAGTGTTAAGAAAGAAACAATTGGTTTTTTGGAAAGGATTTTTTTGTTCTATAGGGTGCGTGCACTCACCAGAAAGACAGAGAGAGACAGAGACAGAAGCAAGAAATCACCCCCAGAAGGGAGGGCTATGCCACAATCCCTTCTCCTCCATTCTCCTCTTGGGATCTTGGGCACACATACACATGCACCCAGCGTGAGTTTTAAGCCACCAGGTCCAGGACTCAAACCATGGTCGACTACATGGGAGTTCAGCGACATAGCCATTATGCTAACTGCTGGGCCCAAGAGGGAAAAAATTTCAACCAAGATTATTATATCCTGAAAGATTATTCTTCATATGGGAAAAAAGGATTGAAATCTTATCAGACAAACAAAATGTGAAAGAACTTGTCAACATCAGACCAGCTTTTCAAGAAACCCTGAAGAAAGTACTGTTCTAGGAAAACTAAAGAATTAACAGGCAGAAACAAAGGAACAAACAGCAGCTAAGACAATAACCAACTAAAACATCTGGACAGATCCAGTAACATCGATAATAGCATTGAATGTTAATTAATTAAACTTCCTAATCAAAAGACACAGTCTGAATAGATATAAATAAATAAATAAATAATAAAATAAAGAAAAATAAAAACAGAAATCTGGTCCTTTTCTCTGCAGCAGCCTCCAGTTCCATCTCCAGGCCTCTGGAAAGTAGGCAGAGGCTCCATTGCCCCCACCACCTCATTTCCAGGCTCCTCACCCCAAGATCCACCTAGACCTCTAGCCCCAAGTTCCATCTCCAGGCCTCTGGGCAGTAAGGACATTGAGGCAGGGGCATCACTGTCCCCACTGCCTCACCTCCAGTCTCCCTAGCACAAGATCCACCCAGGCCCCTAGGAGACTGTCTTTTTCTCTACAGAAGCCTCCAGTTCCATCTCCAGAATTCTGAGCAGTAAGGGACATTGAAGCAAGGGCAACCTAGCCCCCACCACCTCGCTTCCAGGCTCTCCAGCCCAAGTGTATAGTGGCCCCTAGTCAGCAGCCTCTAGTTCCATCTCTGGGCCTCTGGGCAGTAAGGGACATTGAGGCAGGGTCAACACTGCCCCCACTGCCTCACTTCCAGGCACCCCAGCACAAAATCCACTAGTCAGCAGCCTCTAGTTCCAACTCCGGGCTTCTGGGCAGTAGGGAACACTGAAGCAGGGGCAACACAACCCCACCAGCTCCATCCAGGATCCCTAGTCCAAGATCAACCCAGACCCCTAGGAACCCAGCCTCCAGTTCCATCTCCAGGTTTCTGGGCAATAAGAGACATTAAGGGAGGAACACCACTGCCCCCACCACCTCATTTCCAGGCTCCCCAGCCCAAGTTCCACCCAGACCCATAGTCTCCAGTCCCATCTCCAGAACTCTGAGCAGTTAGAGACATTGAAGCAGGAGCAACTCTGCCCCAACTGACTCACTCAAGGCTCCCCAGCCAAAGATTCACCCAGACCCCTTGGCAGCTAGGGAGGGTTTTGTTTTTTTTTTAAATCTTTGCTCTTCTAGATTCTTTTGTTAATACCCACCTCTCCCTTTCCCCATAGATTGTCTTTTTTTTTTTTTGAGAGGTTTTTGCTATAGGGTGCGTGCGCTCACCAGACAGACAGAGACAGAGAGGCAGAAAGCAAGAAATCCCCCCCCAGGGGGAATGGCCATGCCGCAATCCCTTCTCCATTCTCCTCTTAGGATCTTGGGCATGCACGCACATGGACCTGGCATGAATTTTAAGCCACCGGGTCCAGGACTCGGCCCACGGTCGACTACGTGGGAGTCCAGTGACATAGCCATTACGCTAACTGCTGGTCCCCCAACAAACTGTCTTTTTATTTAAAGCAGCCTCCAGTTCCATTATCAGGCCTCTGGTGAAGTCACGCACCTCACGTGACATGGGACTTTTTCTTTATTCCCCTCTGTACTCTTCTTTTTCCTTATATTTTCTTCTCCTCCTCATCTTGGACCTTCCCAGAGGGACTAGGCTGGTCTAGAATTAGAGATCCAAATTTCCCTAGTAATATAAGGTTCTATGGGATCCTCCCTTGTACTGAACCAGCTGTGAAAAAGGAGATAGTGCTCTTCAGACACCTGAATAGAGTATCTTCCTTGAGAGCACATTACCAAAAACAACAAAAGAGAGACTTCAAATACGTCAATTCACAGCAAAAGGGAAACACATTCCTATTCATAGAAACAGCCTCCTAAGAGGTATTCAAAAGTGAATATTTCTTCCAATGGCTAGAAGTAGAAGAAGAGCCTCAGGTTGGAATAAACAAGGCTATATGTCTCTGTAAAAGAAACAGAATAACTCCCCTCCATCTTTTGTGAAAATGGAGGACATTACCAAAATGTCAGAAAAATAATTTCAAACATTCATGGTGACCAAATTCTACAAGTTGGAACAGAAAAGAGTCAACAAATCACAGCAGATTAGGAAGACTTTCCATGATATAAAAGAGAAAATGGACACTCTGAGAAAGAATCAGATGGAACTATTAGAGATGAAGTCTGTAATAGAGGAAATCAAAAACTCTCTTGAAAGTATTTAAAGTCAATTTGACCATGCTGAAGAATCTCCATTGTAGAAGATAAAACCTCTGACCTAGAAATAATCATCACAAAGACAGAGAAAATAACCAAAAAAAAAAAAAAAAACCACGAGGATAATATATGAGAAATACTAGATTCAATAAGACGCCCAAACATCAGAATAATAGGCATCCCAGTAGTTGAAGAAACTAATAAGGGCACAGATATTCCATTCCATAAAATCCTGGAAGAAATTTTCCCAAGTCTAGAGTGGCACTAAAGCATCCCAACCCAAGAAATACAAAGGACCACAAATAAAATAAACCCAAGAAGATATCTTAGCGAGACTGTCCAAGACCACAGATAAAGACATGGTACTAAAACTGGCAAGAGAGAAACGAGAAGTGACTTACAAAGATCATCCCATCAGGCTAACACCAGACCTCTAAATGGAAACAATGCAAGCAAGAAAAGAATGAGAAGATGTATTGAAAATGTTAAGAGAGAAACAATTTCAGCCAAGATTATTATATCCTGAAAGATTATACTTCATATGGGAAAAAAAGATTAAAATCTTATCAGACAAACAAAACCTGAAAGAATTTGTCAACACCAGACCAGCTCTTCAAGAAACCCTGAAGAAAGTACTGTTCTTGGAAAACTAAAGAATTAACAAACAGAAAGAGAGGAATAAAAGGCAACTAAGACAATGACCAATTTAAACATCAGGAGAGATCTGGTAACATCAATAATAGCATTGAATGTGAATTGATTAAATTCTCCAATCAAACGACACAGACTAGCTGAATGGAAAAAAAAAAGAAAAGAAAACCCAGAAACACTCTATTTGTTGCCTACAGGAAACCCACCTCATGGAGAAAGACATACATAGACTGAGAGTGAAGGGTTGGAAAAAGGCACTCCATGCAAATGAAAACCAAAAAAGAGCTGGAGTCAGGATACTAATTTCTGACAAAATAGGCTTTAAAACAAAAACTGTTCAAAGAGACGAAAAAAGGCACTATATTGTAGTAAAAAGACCAAGAAGATATAATGCTTATAAATATCTGTACACCTGTATACATAGAAGACCCAATGATTTCCATGAAAAAATTTCTGGAAATAATGCATGAATACAGTAAAGTTGCAGGATACAAAATCAATATACAGAAATATATAGCATTTCTATATAGGAAGAACAGGCAGACTGAGATAGAACTGAAAAAAAGTTATTCCATTTACCATAGCCACAAAAAAGTAGAAGATACTTAGGAATGAATCTAACCAAAGAAGTTAAAGACCTCCACAAGGAAAACTCAGAGAAGCTAAAAAAAGAAATTGAAAATGACACAAATAAGTGGAAAGACATCCCATGTTCCTGGATTGGAAGAATTAATATAATCAAAATGGTAATTGTACACAAATTAATCTACCTATATAATGCAATGTCAATCAAAGTACCAGACACATTCTTCACAGATATAGAAAAGACAATCATAAAATTCATCTGGAATCATAAAAGACCCATATTACCAAAGCAATTCTAAATAAGAAGAGGGGAGTGGGCGGCATCTCATTCCGACCCAAAAATATACGACAAAGCAGTGATAATCAAAACAGCATGGTACTGGCACAGGAACAGACATGTGAACCAATGGAACAGAATTGAGTCACAGTAATAAATTTCCAAACATTCACTAAACTGATTTTAGACAAAGAGTACCAGTCAGTCCAGTGGGAAAAGGAAAACCTCTTCAGAAAATGGTGCTGGAAAACTGTACTTCCATCTGCAGAAAGATGACTCTTAACCCCTACCTCTCACCTTTGACAAAAAATCAAGTCAAGGTGGATCAAGGATCTAAATATAAGACCCCAAACTATAAAACTATTCCTAGAAAGCACAGGGGAAACTCTGGCAGATACTGGGGTATAAAAAGACTTCTTAAACAAGAGCCCCAAACCAGTCAATAATCCACAAAATAGACAAGTGGGATTGAATCAGATTAAGAAGTTCTGCCTGGCAAAAGACACAGTAATTAGTGTGAATAGACAGCCCTCAGAATGGTAAAATATTTTTGTTAATTATTTATCAGATAAGTGACTGATAAACAGAATTTACAAGAAACTCAAGTAATTGTTCCAAAAAACGATGATCAACCCTATTAAAATATGGGAGAAGGAGTTGAAAAAAACATTGACATACAAATAGCAAAAAGGCATATTAAAAAATGCTCAACATCCCTCATCATAAGGGAAACGAAGATCAAAACAACAATGAGATGCCACCTAAGTCCAGTCAGAATGTCTAAGATTAAAAAAATAAATTAAAAAAAATGATAAGGGTTGGAGGGGGGGTGTGGTGAAAGGGGAACTTTTTTACACTGCTGGTGGGAATGAAAATTAGTCCAACCACTGTGGAGAACAATTTTGAGTTTCCTCAAAAGTCTACAAATAGAACTACCATATGATCCAGGTATGCTCCTCCTTGTAATCTACCCAAAGGACAGAAGAATTCTTCATTGGAGAAGTGCTTGGAAATCAATGTTTATTGTGGCACTATTTAGGATTGTTAAGACATGGAATCAACCCAAATGCCGCCATACAGAAGAATGGATTGAAAAACTGTGACACATATACACTATGGAATACTATTCAGATATAAAGATTAAAAAAAACCCTTGGCTTTTGACAGAAAGTGGAAGAATATGGAAGATTTACTGCTGAGTGAAGCAAGCAGGCTATGAGGGAGAGACATTGTATGTCCCCATTTAATATATATTGAGTGTCCACACTCTACGACTGAAACCGATGGACAAAAGTATGTACAAACACAAGAGTGGGTGTGAATGCCAGATGTGGTGTGTGTGGAGGAGTGGGTCCTGGGGAAGGACATTTGGAGGAGGAATACAGTGACAGAGCATTGACAGGATGGGGAGGTAGTGTTGTTATCGGTTGAAGATATTTTGATCAACTGGACTGGGGAGAAATATTCACATATAGAAATGTTCACTTTTTAAGCTAAGTAATGTAATTGAATGTATAAAAAATGTAAAATATAAATAAATAAATAGATATTTTAAAATAAATAAATACCTGTGCGCATAACACAATAGCACCCAAATATGTGAAAAAGACTGTTAGATCTAAAAGGGTAGATAGAGAGCAATACACTAATTTTTGGAGACCTCCACACTGCACTATCCACTCGGGACAGATCATCTAGACAAAAAATAGGTAAAGTGTCAAAAGATCTAAATGATATCATAAGTCTAAAGGACTTAACAGACATCTATAGGACTTTCCATCCAAAAACCACGAGATACAATTTGTTCTCACTCCCACATGGGACCTTTTCAAAGATTGACCACATCATAGGGCACAAAGCAAGCCTCTATGGATTCAGAGGCATAGAAAATATATCCAGCATCTTCTCCAACCATGATGGAATTAAACTTGAGTTTAATTTCAAGAGAACTCCTCAAAAATACTAAAATTCATGGAAACTGAATAACATAATCCTGAATGACTCCACAACAACTGAAGAAATAAAGACTGAAATCAAAAGACTGATGGAAGCCTATGACAATGAGGAAACAAATTTCCTTAATCTTTGGGACACTGCTAAAACAGTCATAAGAGGAAAGTTCATAGCAAATTAGTGCACATAAGAAGATGAAAAGAAGGCAAATGAAACACCTAACATCATGCCTTAGAGAACTGGAAAAGCAACAGAAAAAAAAAAAATCCAAAGACCTCCCAGAGAAAGAAAATAGTAAAGATACGAGCAGAAATAAATGAAATAGAAAATAAACAAACTATACAGAAAATAAATGAAAGTGAAAGCTGGTTCTTCAAAAAGATAAACAAAATCAATACACCACTAGCAAGACTTATTAAGAAGATAAGAGAAAGGAACCAGGTGAATCAAATCTGCAATGAAGCAGCCAATATAACAACAGACAAAGTAGAAATAGAAAACATCATTAGAGAATACTATGAACAACTATATGCCAAGAAACAAGAAAATCTGGATGAGATGGACAAATTCCTGGAACATATAATCTACTAAAATTGAGCCAGGAGGATATAGAAAGTCTGAATAGGCCCATAAAAAGCCAGGAGATTGAATCAGTAATAAATAACCTCCCAACAAACAAGAGTCCTGGCCCTGATGGATTCATCTCTGAATTCTATAAAACTTTCAAAAACAGTTAACCCCCCCAATCTGCTCAAGTTATTTCTAAAGATCCAAAAGGGTGACTCTCTCCCTAATTCATTCTATGAAGCCTCTATCACCCTTATCCTTAAAACAGATATTGACAGGACCAGGAACAAAGACCATAGACCAATATCTCTGATGAATATAGACGCAAAGATTCTCAACAAGATACTAGCAAATTGTATCTAACAACTTATAAAAAAAGATTTTTCATAATGATCAGGTACGCTTTATTCCAGAAATACAAGGTTGGTTCAACATACGCAAAGCCATAAATGTAATACACCATAACAGGAAGAAAGACAAAAACCACATGATCATATGAATTGATGCAGAAAAAGCATTTGATAAGATACAACATCCCTTCATGATCAAGACTCAGCAAACTCGACATAGAAAAATCATTTCTCAACACAATAAAAATCTATCTATGAAAAACCCATAGCAAACATCATCCTGAATGAAGAAAAGCTGAAAGCTTTCCCACTAAAAACGGGTACAAGACAAAGATGCCCACTTTCTCCACTCTTTTTCAATATAGTACTGGACGTCCTCACCAACTCAATCAGAAAAGAGGAAAAAATAAAAGGCATTCGAACAGGAAAAGAAGAGGTAAAACTCTCTATTCGCAGATAACATGATTGTATACATAGAAGACCCAATGGTTTTCATAAAAAAATTTTTTCAGTAATACACAAATACAGTAAATTTACAGGATACAAAATCAATTTATAGAAATCTATAGCATTTTTATATATGAACTACTGGCAGACTGAGATAGAACTGAAAAAATTATTCCATTTACCATAACCACAAAATATATAAGATATAAATAAATCTAACCAAAGAAGTTAAAGACCTCCACAAGAAAAACTATGAAAAGCTAAAAAAAGAAATTGAAAATTACACAAAAAAATGAAAGGACATCCCATGTTCTTGGATTGGAAGAATTAATATAATCAAAATGGCAATTCTACCCAAATTAATCTACATATTTAATGCAATGACAATCAAAGTACCAGAGACATTTTTCACGGATCTAGAAAAGACAATCATAAAGTTCCTCTGGAATCATAAAAGACCCCATTTAGCCAAAGCAATCCTCCATGAAAGGAGTGGAGTGGGTGGCATCTCACTTCCTGACCCAAAAATATACTACAAACCTGTGTTAATCAAAAACAGCATGGTACTGTCACAGAAACACACATGTGGACCAATGGAACAGAATAGAGTCCTCAGAAGCAAATCCTCCAAATAAACAATCAACTGATTTTTGACAAGGGGTACCAGTCAATCCAATAGGAAAAGGAAGACCTCTTCAGAAAATGGTCCTGGAAAAACTGGATTTCCACCTGCAGAAAGATGAATCTGAACTCCTATCTCTCACCTTTGACAAAAATCAACTCAAAGTGAATCAAAGATCTAAGTCTAAGTCCTAAAACTATAAAACTGCTTTGGAAAACACTGGAGAAACTCTGGGAGACATTGGGGCAGGGAAAGACTTCTTAAA
>NW_006160202.1:959157-964164 GCF_000334495.1 Tupaia belangeri chinensis
TAAGAAGAAGATACAACAGACAAATGGACTTCCTCATCCTAAGAACTGTGATTGATTTTACCTGAGCTAACAAGACAAACAGCATGTTTTATAATTATTGCTTCCATGCTTTGTATACCCTGTTCCTTAGAGTAAATCTTTTACTGCCCCTCACCCATTTACTTGCATGTATCACATTTTCAATAAAAAGGCACGATGATTCCTAGCAGTTGTCACTCCTCAGAGAGCGATCTCTGGGAGTGTCCGGCTAAGGACGTGCATGAAAAGCATTGAGGCCTTAGTCTTCCTTTCTTTCCAGCGCCGCCTCCGTCGAGATAACCCACCCACGCCGAGGCTGGACCCCGGCTCATAAACAACAACTGGCTTTTGACAGAAAGTGGAAGAATATGGCAGATTTACTGCTGAGTGAAGCAAGCCAGGCTATGAAGAAGAGACATTGTATATCCCCACTTAATATATACCGTGTGTCTGCACTCTATGCCTGAAATGAACTGACTAAAGGATATACAAAAACAGTGAGAGGATGTAAATACCAGATATAGTGTATATGGAAGAGTAAGGCCTGAGGAAGGACATTTAGAAGAAAAATACAGATACAATGCATCAATGGGACAAAGAATGTGGTATTATCTGTTGAAGCTATTTTATAGTTTAATCCACTGGATTAGGGAAAAATGTTCACATATTGAAATATTCACTTTGTAAGCTAAATAATGTGATTGTGTAAAATAAAATGAAGTAAAAAAGAAAAAAAACTAAATTAAAAAATTTTTAAAAAAGAAAGTACACTTAAGAATGAAATAACAAAAAAAGATAGATTGTATTACTGATGGGTCACTTAATATAACAAAATGCAAGTACTCCCAATTTAATATTTAAGTGTACTCTAATCCAAGTGAAAGATGTGAAAATTAGAGAACATGGACATGGATCCTGAACTTGAGCTGTGAAATATTTCTTTCAGGGACTTAAAATGAAGATTTTCTGCTGAGACTTCACTCTCCACACTCCATTTCTAGAAAGACAAAAATCCAGGCCCATCTTCATGTGGGCCCTGAAATTCAGTTGGGAAATATTGCTTTCAGGGACATAAAATGAAGATTTTCTGCTGAGACTTCTCTCTCCACACTTGTTTCTAGAAAGATAAAACTCCAGGCCCATGTTCACAGGGACCCTGAAATTCAGCTGGGAAATATTGCTTTCAGGGACTTAAAAAGATGATTTTCTACTGAGACTTCCATCTTCACACTTATTTTTTAGAAAGGCACAAATCTAAGCCCATCTTCACATAAGTCCTGAACTTCAGCTGTAAGTATTGTTTTAAGGGATTTATAATGAAGATTTTCTGCTGAGATTTTCCCTCTCCACACTCATTTATAGTGGGTAGTTCTTGTCTCATTTCTCTGTCTCTTTCTGTCTAACTTGTCTTTTAAATTTTTAATTTTAGTTTTTTTAAGGTAAACTATTCTTCACACACTCAAGTCCCTTCTTTATTGTGCTAATTGCATCTTTCCCAATTCTTTATAGGAGTGGCACAAATCCAGGCCCATCGTCACATGGATCTTGAACTACCGCTGTGAAATATTACTTTCAGGGACTTAAAATGAGGATTTTCTACTAAGACTTCCCTCTCCACACTCATTTATAGGAAGGCACAAATCCAGGCCCATCTTCACATGGATGCTGATCTTCGGCTGTGAAATATTGCTTTCAGGGACTTATAATGAAGCTATTCTGCTGAGACTTAGACTTTTAATTTTTAAATTAAAATCTAAAGGTTTTTTAATTATCTTTTTTCTTCTTTTTATTTTATATTTTCCTCTTCTCTAATTCTTTCCCTTTTCCTTTATCTTTATTCATTGGCTTCTCAGCTCCTACACACTAAGTGTCTAGACAGGTCCAAATGAACAGGATCTAAACATCTGAATATAATTATGGTCAGAATATCCCTCTTTTCCTTCTGATTCTGATGCAAAAAGTGTGAAAATGGAACAGAAGAGAGATTGTAGATCACCTCCTCCTGCACACCTCCTTCACATTGAACTTCAAGAATTAGGGAGAAATTCACCACCCATCAGATAACTAGAAATCACTGCAGGATCACAAGAAATATGGAAAAACAAGAAAATACCTCTCTCTTCCAAGGAAAAAATAACTCTTTTTCATCCTCAGACAGTACAATGAAATTCATGGAAATGTAAGATAAAGAATGTAGAATTTTCATAGTGACAAAGCTCACAGAGATTGAAGAGAATAGAGGCAATGAACTCCCAAAGAGACAAGGTAAAGAAGCTGATGAGCTCCAAGAGATGAGAAAATTCTTGAAAGATCTAAACGAGGAAATTCGCACTATAAAAAAAGAATCAAATGGACCTGTTAGAGATTAAGACCATAATACAGGAAGTCAAAAGCTTCCTTGAAAGTATTAAAAGCAGACTAGATCATATCGAAAATCTAATCTCACATGTGGAATATAGAATCTTTGGTCTAGAAAAAAATCCCCCACAAAGACTGAGAAAACTGACCCCAAAAATGAGACTAATATAAGAGAAATACTAGATACCATCAAATGTCCAAATATCCCAGATAATTGGAATCCTAGGTGAAGAGACTCATAAGGGCATTGACAATCTATTCCATGAAATCCTGCAAGAAAACTTTTCATACCTAGAGAGGCATTCAAGGATCCAGACACAAGAAATACAAACGACCCCCAATAGAATCAACCCAAGATCTTCTCCAAGACACATTATAGCCAGATTGACCAACACCACAGACAAAGACAAGATACTAAGATTGGCAAAAGAAAAACAGCAAGTTACCTACAAAGGATATCCAATCAGGCTAATAGCAGACCTCTCATCAGAAACAATGTGAGTGAGGAAAAAATGGGAAAATATACTCAAAGTGTTAAGAGAAAAGCAATTTCAACCAATAATACTGTACCCAGCAAGATTATCCTTCATTTGAGAAGAAAAGACAAGAACATTCTCAGATAAACAAAACCTGAAATAATTTACCAACGCCAGACCAGATCTCCAAGAAGTTCTCAAGGGAGTGCTAAATAAGAAAAATTAAATACAGACACACAGAAACAAGAGTTCAAAAACTAAGAAAATGGCCAACTTAATCAAAGGGACAAATCTGTAGTTGAATATTATATCCCAGAATTTAATTGGGAAGATAAGCCACAACAGAAGAGAGATTAAGTACATTAGACTGAACTGGTGAAATAGCATTTTATGACTTTCAACTAAAACAATGCTGATTTTCTTCTAGGCTTTGTTTTCTAGGATTTTGGTCCCGTCTCGAGTTGTCAATAGATACAAGTACCTACTATATGAACAGAATCTTAACCTGTTTCCTGGCTTTAAGTTTTAAGCAAAGTTCCTTAGCATTTCTTTGATTTATTAAAGTTAAAACTACTTTTCTTAAAATTACCAGCTGAACTTACTATTGAAAATAGTTAGTTTATTTAAGAAAATGTGGGGGGGGGGGCGGACGCGGGCCAAAGAGGCAGGCTTCTGGCCAGCCAGTGATTCTGAAGCAGAGACATCACTGCCCACCTACCTCTTCTGCAGACCCCACCCCCAGCGCCCACTCACTAGGTAGGTAGGTCACAATTACTTTCTGCTTTGCATTTTAAGCTCCTTTATTATCTTATTAATTTCCTACTCTTCCTCCTCTCACAGCCTGTCCTGTCCCCAGATGCAAGCCACATACAGACCTAGCGCCAGGCCTCTGGCCAGCCAGTGATTCTGAGGCAGAGACATCGCTTCTCTCTCACCTCACCTGCAGACCCCTAGCCCAATTCCAGGATTTCATGGAATAGATTTTCCATGCCGTTAGTTTCTTCACATTCTGGGATGCCGATTATTCTGATATTTGGGCGTCTAATGGAATCTAGTATTCCTCGTTTTTTATCCTTGTGGGGTTTTTTGTTATTTTCTCTATCTTTTTGGTGGTTCTTACTAGGTCAAAGGTTTTATTTTCTACATCAGAGTTTCGTTCTTCACCAAAGCCACAAAAATTATAAGATATTATAAGATATTGAGGAATAAATCTAACCAAAGAAGTTAAAGACCTCCACAAGGAAAACTATGAGAAGATAAAAAAAGAAATTGAAAATAATACAAAAAAGTGGAAGAACATCCCATGTTCCTGGATTGGAAGAATTAATATAACCAAAATGGTAATTCTACCCAAGTAAATCTACCTATTTAATGTAATGCCAATCAAAGTACCAGACATGTTCTTCACAGATTTAGAAAAGACCATCATAAAATTCATCTGGAATAATAAAAGACCCCACATTGCCAAAGCAATTCTACAAAAGAAGAGTGGAGTGGGCACCATCTCATTCCCTGACCCAAAAATATACTACAAAACTGTGGTAATCAAAACAACACGGTATTGGCACAGGAACAGACACGTGGACCAATGCAACAGAATAGAGTCCCCCAAAATAAATTCCCAATCATTCAGTCAACTGATTTTTGACAAGGGTTACCAGTCAATCCAGTGGGAAACGGAAAACCTCTTCAGAAAATGGTGCTGGAAAAACTGGATTTCCACCTGTAGAAAGATGAATCTAAACCTGTACCTCTCATCTTTGACAAAAATCAAGTCAAGGTGGATCAAGCATCTAAACCTAAGACCCCAAATTATTAAACTTCTTCTAGAAAACACTGGGGAAACTCTGGGAGACATTGGGGTAGGGAAATACTTCTTGCATAAAACCCCTAAAGCACAGTCAATAATCCCCAAAACAGACAAGTGGAATTACATCAGACTAAGAAGTTTCTGCATGGCAAAAGACACAGTAATCAGTGTGAATCGACAGACCTCAGAATGGGAAAATATTTTTGTAAACTATACATCAGATAAGGGATTGATAACCAGAATACATAAAGAACTAAAGAAGCTGTTTGGAAAAAAGATGATGAACCCTATTAAAAGATGGGAGAAGGAGTTGAAAAGAACACTCACTAAAGATGACATATGAAT
>NW_006160202.1:964740-965565 GCF_000334495.1 Tupaia belangeri chinensis
CATACATATATACACATATATACATATAAATATACACATATATATGTATATATTTACACATATATAAGTGTGTGTGTATATATTTGTATGAAATTAGAAATAGAAAATTATTGACAATAACATGTATGATTAAGCCATTATGCAGTGTATTCTGGATGGGAAATCACATTTTGTATGCTGTGATAATGCTTAGGGAATGAATGTAAATTAATTAATTTTTAAAAGTTTCAGAAGAAAACTAAGGGAAACACATGTACTGGGACAACTCTGTATGAATTTCAAAAAGTTTTTGAACCAAATTAAATTCATACTTTAATTGTAAAAAGAAAAAACGTACAAATAAATAAATGAATAGCCAAAAGGCATATTAAAAAGTACTCAATATCCCTCATAGTAAAGGAAATGCAGATCAAAACAACAATGAGATACCACCTAACCCCAGTCAGAATGCCTAAGATTAAAAAAATGAAAAACGATAAGTGTTGTCAGGGGTGTGGTGAAAGGAGAACTCTTTTACATTGCTGGTGGGAAAGTAAATTGGTCCAGCCACTGTGGAGAACAATTTGGAGATTCCTCAAAAGTCTACAAATAGAATTACCATATGACACAGTAATCCTACTCCTCGGTATCTACCCAAAGGACAGAAGAATATGTAATTGGAAAAGTGCTTGCACATCGATGTTTATTGTGTCACTATTCACAATTACCAAGACATGGAATCAACCCAAATGCCCCCATACAGATGAATGGATTGAAAAACTGTGGCACATATACTCTATGGAATACTATTCAACCATAAAAACCAAAAAAAAAAAAAAAAAAACC
>NW_006160202.1:965592-984143 GCF_000334495.1 Tupaia belangeri chinensis
TTGACAGAAAGTGGAAGAATATGGAAGATTTACTGCTGAGTGAAGCAAGCCAGGCTGTGTATGCCCCCACTTAATATATACCAAGTGTCCACACTCTATGACTGAAACTGATAGACTAAAGAATGTACAAACACAAGAGATGGATGTGAATGCCAGATGTGGTGTGTGTCGAGGATTGGGGCCTGGGGAAAGACATTTGGAGAAGGGATAGGGAGACAGATCATTAATGGGACGGGGAGGTAGTGTTATCTGTTGAAGATATTTTGATCAACTGGACTGGGGAGAAATGTTCATATATTGAAATGTTCACTTTGTAAGCTAAATAATGTGATTGAATGTATAAAAAAGTGTAAAATAAATAAAAGAAAAAGTGTACAAATAAATAAATGTAAAAAATTAATTAATTAAATAAATGACAATAGCATAATTGATTATCCACCTGAATTGAAACAATACAGAACTCCAGCTTTGCCAAAAAAATAAGAATGAAAATGGATTAAAAATATAAATTTTTAAGAGAGTAAAAAAAGAAAGAGAATATGCAATATTTTCTTTATTACTAGAAAGTGAGAAGACATTTCTAAGACAGAAAGAATCTATGGCACTTCATACTGAAAACAAATTAAAAAAGAATATGACACTTAGGGAAATTATTAATAAATCAAATGTAAGATAAAGGATTAATACCTGCTCTGCACACACACAAAAAGTCAAATTCATAGAAGCAGAGAGTTACTCCCATCCACAATGAAGTATAAGGATTGAAAATATATTGATCAAAGAATACAAAGTTTCAGTTAAATAGGAGACATATAACAACAATGTAAAATACATTTTAAAATTGCTGAGAGATTTTAACAGTTTTCAACACAAAAATAATAATATGTAATGGCTGTATTAATTAATGGACTTAGTCTTTCTATTGTGTGTGTGTCTATCTCACTACATCATGTTAAACAATAGAAATATGTACAATTTTGGTCAATTAAAATTGTAATAATGGAACCAGAAGATGGTGTGGTCATTAAGGACACTGGACTCTCCACATAGCCAAGCATAGTTCAAGTCCCAGACCTAGTGGCTTGCTTTCTTACTTTCCCTCTCTCTCTCTGTCTCTCTCTGATCAAACTGGAAAATAATAGCAATAAATAAAGTTAAATAAAATAATTCTTAGAGCCGGCAAATGGCATGATGGTTAAAGGTGCTGGACTCCCACATGGCCGACCACGGTTCAAGTCTTGGACCTGGTGTCTCTCTCTCTCTCTCTCTCTCTCTCTCTCTCTCTCTCTCTCATCAAACTGGAAAATAATAATGATAATAATAACTAAAGTCAATTAAATAATTCTTTAAAAAATAAAATAAAATAATTTTTAAAATATTCTTGGCTTCCCACATGAGCCAAGAATACTGTACCCGGCAAAATTATCTTTCATGTGAGAAGAAAATACAAGAACATTCTCTGATAAACAAAACCTGAAAGAATTTACCAGAACCAGACCAGATCTCCAAGAAGTTCTCAAGAATGTGCTATATCAGGAAAATTAAAAATAGACACACAGAAATAAGAGTTCAAAAGCTAAGAAAGTGGCCAACTTAATCGTAGGGACAAATCTGGAGTTGTCCCTATAATGTTCATATTATATCCCAGAACTTAATCAGGAAAATTGAACCAAAACAGAAGATAAAAGTACATAAGACTGATAGGTTCATGCACCTACCATTTGAACAGAATCCTAACCTGTTTCCTGGCTTTAAGCAAAGTTCCTTAGCATTTCTTTGATTTAAGTTAAAACTGGTTTTCTTAATAGTAACAAATGAACTCACCATTGAAAGTAGTTAGATTATGTAAGAAATTGTGTGATCAATACAATGTGGGTGGGAAAGGAATGGAAGACAATTGTAGACACCAGAGATAGTGTGAGAAGAGGGTGGGAAAGGACAGAGGGTCAGAAAGAGGGGTAAAAATAATTCTAGGAACTATTAATAGAAAATTTTTGATAATAATATGCATGATTAAGTCACTATGCAGTATATTCTGGATGGGAAATCACATTTTGTATGCTGTGATGATACTTAGAGAAAGAATGTAAATTATGTTACAAAAAAAAGTTTCTGAAAAAAAAAAATCTATTCAATGACTGCAGTAAGATATATAGCCCCAGCTAGGTACTACTTTATAGGATGCCTAAAGTTAGACTTCTGCTCATAGAAATGTTTATATCAGCTGTGTTTGCTATGAAAATATTTAGATTAATTAAGGTCTTTAGTAATTCAATAAAATGTGGGGGGGAAACAGAATAGAAAACAAACATTGATACCAGAGACAGTGTGAGAGGAGAGTGGAAGATGGCAGAGGATAAGAGATAGGGAATCAAGGATGGGGGGCAAGGGGGAAGCAAAACATACAGAAAACAAGAAATGGAAAATTATTTGCTGACAATAACATGTTTGTTGATGTACTTGACTGAGACAATATACAGTGTACCCTGGATGGAAAATCTCATTTTGTATGCTGTAATGATGTACAGCAAATGAATGCAAATAAATAAATTTAAATTTGAAAAAATAATAATTTAAAAAATAAATAAAATAAAATAATTCTTTTTAAAAATTATAATAACTGTATAAATTTTTAAAGAATTATTTATTTATTTAGGAGATATTTTTGTTATTGTGCATGTGTAAGTTTGTCGGACAGAAAGAGAGACAGAAAACAAGAAATCACTCACCATTGTACCTTAACTAGTAGCCTACCTGCTCCTGGTGGCCTACTTATTTAATTTTATTCCTTATTATATTATTTCTAATTTTCTACAGGGCATGTGTACTCACCAGAGAGAGAAAAGGAAATCAAAAAACCAAGCCAAGTCTGGGACTCAAATTGTGGTCAGCCATGTGGGACTACAGTGCTTCAACCACTGCTCCATCTGTTAGTCCCACGATAACTATAATATCTATGTCACATCCACAAATTTTGTTTCAAGGACTCAAGTTTAATTTGGGGGCCTGTTATAACAAAAGTTACATGCCTTGAAGACATCCTACCTGGGACCAGCAGTTGGCATAATGGCTATGTCTCTGGACTCCTGTGTAGTCAACCGTGGTTTGAATCCTGAATCCAGTGGTTTAATCTCATGCCGGCTGCATGTGTGTTTGTGCCCAAAATCCTAAGGGGAGAATGGAGAAAGGACTACAGCATGGCCATTCTCCCTGGGGGGTGATTTCTCGCTTTCTGTCTGTCTCTGTCTTTCTGGTGAGCACATGTGCCACATAGCAAAAACCTGTCTAAAAAAACCCACAAAAATCGTATCTGACACACAAATTTTAGCACATCTATGAAATGTGTAACAACACAAAAGAACCAGTCAACCGCTAAATCAAAATTAATAATGCAAAAGAATTCTTGTATAATAAAGATATTGCAGCTTGGCCATCCCCTGGGGGGTGATTTCTTGCTTTCTGTCTCTCTGTCTCTCTCTTTCTGGTAAGCACATGCACCCTATAGCAAAAAAACCTCTCCAATAAATAAATAAATAAATAAAATCACACCTGGCATGTGTACATGCATGCTCAAGATCCCAGAAGAATGGAGGAGAAGAGGTTGTATCATGGCTATCCCCCCTGGGGAGTGATTTCTCACTTTCCCTCTCACTCTGTCTCTCTCCCCCTCCAGTGAGTGTACATGCCCTAAGGCAAAAACCTCTTAAAATTTTTCAAATGTAAGCTCACTATCTGTGGTACAAAGAGGAAAATTAATTACTTTGTTTCTTAAAATGTAAAACATACACTTTCCGTATGGCATAGTCATTCCATACCTATATCTTTACCCAAGAGAATGAAAGTATAAATGATTTATACACAATGTTCATAGAAATTTTATGTAGTAAGTAATCACAAACTGGAAACAGCCAAAATTTTTACCACTAAATGAATGGAGAAACAAATTGTGTTATTTCCATATAATAGAATACTACTCAGAAATGAAAAGGAATGGACTTTACCAACATGGACAGATATCAAAATAATTATGCTGAATGAAATAAGTTAGACCAACAAGTATATATGAATTTCATTACTTCATTCATATAAAGATCTAGAAAAAGTAATGTACAGTTATGGAAAGTGGATCAGAGGTTGCTTGGGAATGAAGAAGGTGGGAAGAGGTAGAAGGGAGAAATTACAATGAGACATGAAACCATTGGGGTTGATAGATGTGTTTACTTGATGATTGTGCTGATGGTTTCACTATCTATCTATATATACACACACACCCCATGTGTGTTTATATCTCAAAATCTGTCAAATTGTACCCTTAAATATGTAATTCATTATATGTCAATTATATCCACATAAAACTGTGAGGAAAAAGTTATTGCTTATATGACAGGAAAATATAATTACTGAGATGTGAGAGAAAGTTTTCCTCTGTGAGTTTTTTAGTATTGCTTCTTGTAATCTTCTATGTAAATTAATGACGGAATGTCAAAGCATGCTTCTGTGAAAACGTTTCTCTTTTTTTTTTTTTTCTTGAGAGGTTTTTGCTAGGGTGCGTGTGCTCTCCAGGAAGACAGAGAGACAGTGGGATGGCCATGTCACAATCCCTTCTCCTCCATTCTCCTCTCTGGATCTTGGGCACGCATGCACACACACCAAGCATGAGTTTAAGCCACCGGGTCAGGGACTCGAACTGCGGTTGACTACATGGGAGTCCAGTGACATAGCAATTATGACAACTGCTGGTCCTCAGCAAGAATATTTCTATGAAGCATGAGCAAGTGGCTCTAAGTACGAGGTGGAAAATGAGCATTTTAAATGTTCAGTTCTCTGCTGGTCTGTTTTAGGCTAGGGATAAAATCTCAGATAATCAAAGGAAAAGCTGTTTAGCAAATCCTTTATGCCACCCTTCTTACTTGATGCTGTTGCTACTGGTCTCTTGTTCCTCTCAACTGAAGATTTTTTTAATTTACATTTTTCTTATACATTCAATAGCATTATTTACCTTACAAAGTGAACATTTCGATATGTGAACATTTCTCCCTGGTCCAGTTGATCAAAATATCTTCAACAGATAACAAATATGGAAGATTTACTGCTGAGTGAAGCAAGCCAGGCTATGAAGGAGAGACATTGTATGTCCCCACTTAATATATACAGAGTGTCCGCACTCTATGACTGAAACTGATGGGCTAAAGGATGTGCAAACACAAGAGATGTTTGTGAATGCCAGATGTGGTGTGTGTGGAGGAGTGGGGTCTGGGGAAGGACATCTGAAGTTTTGGAAGTACTGAAGAGCAGGGTTTTTTAGTGAATCATTTACTTATTTCCATTTGTTTATTATTATTTTAATTTGACCAGAAAGAGATAGAGAAAGAGAAAGTAAGAAAGCAAGGCACCAGGTCTGGGACTGTGACTGACATATAGCTGATCTCCAGGGTGAAAGGATTCAAAGGAAAAAGTACATGGGCAATTGGAGAGAGGTATCAGCAGAGACCAGCACCACAATAAGGAGGTTGCCAGCCATGGTGATGAGGTAGACATACGGGATTCCAGCACATTAACCATGATATCACCTCCTGGCCCAGAGCAGTAGTTTTCAAAAATTCTCTCTGGTGAAATGAGTGTGAGAAAGGCCATACTGCTCCTCTGGAGACTGGGAGATAGGGGAGAAGCCACCTATGTGTCTTCATTTTAGTGTTTTGGGTATTTCTTTACTTTGTATACTCTCTGACAGTTTTATGGGATTCAGTGTTTTCTCTTCAACCAGACAAGTACTATCTGGGCAAAATCACCATTTTGTACTTACTTGGCAATCACCATAGTCCTCAATTAAATAATATAAAACTTAATAAAGTATTGGGAATAATAAAAAGTATGTGGATTTGATTTTTAATTATTAGTAAATACTTGCCTCTTTGGAGAGGTTTGTGATTTTTTTTTTTTTTGTAACTCTCAGTTTATCTCATTTATTTGTTCTGCAGGTCTTTTACTCTCCTGCACTTGATCAACATTCTATTTGCTCTTCCATGTCCTAGTTGTCTTTGGCTTATGTCCTAGCAGTATTGCATGGATTCTCTTACTCCACTTTATTTTCGATCTCTTGGGCCCCAGTGCCAACTGACAATCCGAGAATAGCTTTGTATCTCACAATAAAGGTGGGCACATGTTAACCAGATGCTATTCTCTGTGCTGACCTGTCTACCACCTTAATATAGCATTTATCAAGACACTATTTTGTGCCACACACATTGTTTGGTGATTTAACAATCTATTAATTTTTACAACTCTCCCCAATAGACAGTATTGTTATCCCTATTAAGACTCAGAGAGATTACATCATTTTCTGTGATTACACAGAAGAATTAAAACTTAAATTCAAGTCTGTCTGACATCAAAATTTACACTTTTAACCACTGTGTCCTACTGATTTCTATAAGAACATACCTTCATCGGGGACCAGCAGTTAGTATAATGGCTATGTCACTGGACTCCCATGTAGTCAACCGCAGTTTGCGTCCCAGACCCAGTGGCTTAAAACTCACACCGGGCACATGTGCATGCATACCCAAGATCCTGAGAGGAGAAAGGAGGAGAAGGGATTGCAACATGGCCATCCCCCCTGGGGAGTGATTTCTCGCTTTCTGTCTCTCTGTCTTTCTGGCAAGCACACATGCCCTATAGCAAAAACCTCTTCCAAAAAAAAAAAGACTTACCTTCATTGAATCTTTTCTGCCTTTCTTCACTTAAGGAATTTGCTTTTTGCCTGGTGATAGCTTTCACTAGCTGGAAGTGTGTAATGTAATAATAATAATAATAATAGTGTAATAACCACAAGTACCACCTGGGAAACATGTGCTTTTCCTAAGATAGACAAATGTCAAATGATTTTAAGGAGTATTGCTATGGCTAAAATTTTTATTACCTTGACAGTCTGACAAAGATGATATTTTATAAGCTTTCCCCTAGTTGTCAACTTGCTCTGCCACTTCTCCATCACAGTCACTTCTCCATCCTGGATTTGTTTCTTGTAACAGAAGGGAGAATAGAGTGTGTGTGTGTGTGTGTGTGTGTGTGTGTGTGTGTGTTATGGGTGTTGTGAAGAGGGTGCTTGGTTCCAATAGCTCTTTTTCTTTCTTTTCTTTAAAAGAGAAATTTTTGCTATAGGGCACACATTCTTGCTGGAGAGACAGAGAAACAGAAAGCAAGAAATCACCCCGTGGGGGAATGGCCATGCCACAATCCCTTATCCTCCATTCTCCTATTGGGATTTGGGACACACACATGGAGATGTGGGACACACACACACACACACACACACACACACACACACACACACTGGTGCCCAGTGCGAGTTTTAAGCCACATGGTTGGAACTCAAACTGGGGTTGACTACATGGGAGCCCAGGGACATAACCATTATGCCTTCTGTTGGTCCCCCAATAGCTCTTCAAAGGTAAACCTCTGTCCTCAGAACCAGCAGTTAGCATAATGGCTATGTCGCTGGACTCCCATGTAGCCGACTGCAGTTCGAGTCCTGGACCCAGTAGCTTAAACTCGCACTGGGTGCATGTGCATGCGTGCCCAAGATCCTGAGAGGAGAATGGAGGAGAAGGGATTGTGCAGCATGGCCATTCCCCCTGGTAGGTGATTTCTGGTAGGTCTTTCTGGCCAGCGCACGCACCCTATAGCAAAAACCTCTCAAAAAAAAAAAATGTAAACCTCTGTCCTTGACAGGCAAGTCTTCCTTAAGGTGGCTCATGCCTCCTGTCCCTTTGATCTTCGATGATTTGGGGCTGCCTGGGAATACTGTGTGGCACTTGTCATCATCATTCCCTTTTCAAATCTCTGTAGGTCCTATTTTCTCCATTTTCTGGATGGTTCTCTTTAGGGCAGCCTTGACATCAGTGTTCCGAAGGCTGTAGATGATAGGATTGAGGATGGGGGTGACCACAGCATAGAAGAGGGACAGCAGAGGGTCAGTGGCTGGATCATAGCTGGCCTTAGGGCGAATATAGATAAAAATGGCAGTGCCATAGAAGAGGGAGACCACAATCAGGTGGGAGGAGCAGGTGGAGAAGGCCTTGCGGCGCCCAGCTACAGAGGGGATCCGAAAGATAGTGGCCATGATACGCCCGTAGGAACCCAGGATGAGGCCAAAGGGGCAGAGGATGATGAGAGCTGCAGCCAGAATAATCTGCAACTCATTGAGTGAAGTGTCTCCACACACCAGCTGCAGGACAGGCTGAATCTCACAGAAGAAGTGTGGGATAGCATTGGGGCCACAGAAGGGCAAGGAGAAGATGAAGATGGTGTGACCCAGCCCGACCATTGCCCCGCAAGCCCAGGCTGATCCTGCCAGCTGAAGACACACCCGGTGGCGCAGCAGTAGAGAATAACGAAGGGGCTGGCAGATGGCTGCGTAGCGGTCGTAGGCCATGGCAGCTAAGAGGCAACATTCCGTGGCACCAAAAAAGAGAAAGAAGAACATCTGAAGCGCACAACCAGAGCGAGGGATGTGACGCTGACCCGTGAGGAGGTGGTGAAGCAGCAGCGGGACTGTGACCGACGTGTAGCAGATCTCCAGGGCTGAGAGGATTCGAAGGAAGAAGTACATGGGCGATTGAAGAGAGGCATCAGCGGAGACGAGCACCACAATGAGGAGGTTACCGACCACGGTGAGCAGGTAGACAGCGAGAAAGAGAGAGAAGAGCGCGCCCTGGAGGCCAGCCAGGTGGGAGAAACTGACAAGGACAAATTCAGTCACCACAGAGGTGTTTGTGTTCATCCTGCTTGCGTCCCCCATGCCTGGGAATAAAGAAATGGCAAGGGGAGATCGCCACTAAGGAATGGTGAAATGGGCAAAGATTACCTCTTTTTGCATCTACCAAAGTATTGGAACTCCTCTCGGTCCAGTTTTGAATTCATACCCCACCCTAGCTTATTGTTGGAATCCTGGCCATTATTTTTCCCTCAGGGCTATTCCCTCACTTGGACTCTTCCTAGTCATGCCAACCTTTCAGAATACATTGAATCCTGCTTTCAGTTTCTCCTGGGTTGAAGGTTTTGATCATTCTAGGCCCCTTTTCATCCTTTTCTCCCTTTCTCATCTTTCCCACAGGGCTGGGGACAGTATTTCCTTCCAGATATGCTTTCCTGCTCAAAGGCAGAATTTATTTTAGCTTCAGGACATGAAACATCCCATTCCAAACTAAGAGAATTTCTCATGCTCTTCCTCCTGAATCTTTATGCTTTTTTTTTTAAAGAGAATTTGCTCTTCCTCCTGAATCTTTATGCTTTTTTTTTTACCCCTCTTTTCCTCTCTTCTTCCTCTCCTCTGCCCCCTCTCTAACTCAATTTTCATTTTCTTCTCTCTTCCTTCTTTCAGTTCTTTCTTTAGCTATCAAATCCATCCAACCTTTTTTCCATTTTTACCATGAGATTAATTTTATAGTTCCCAAGGAGGGAAAGGATTTGAGAGGTCATCTTTTTCAAGATTCGTAGGCAATCAGGTGATTCAATTTTACAGAAAGCGTAGGGCATGAGATAGTTTTTTTAAATGGTCTGGAAGGAGATAACAACTGATTTCCTCAACTGCTTATTTCTGCAACCTTACAGTCCCTTAAAACTTCATCTAATGCATATGCAAAACCCCAAACCATACATGTAAACTCCATAAATTCATATGTTGTACATCTAAACACAAGCACAGAATAGCCTCAGATGTAGACTCATCTAAGGTCACAAATGAATCATGTATTGTATACATACACAAATATCATTATGGGTAACAGTGACATTCAAAACACATTTTACATAAAAATATAAACACTCAAAGGTACACTTAAATAGATATGGATGTCCAAATTCTGCCTGTATTCAAGAATATATATTAGAAATTGATACATTGATAATCATACATTGATAACCTGTTGCAGCTGAGAGTTCTTGGTTCATTTCACCTTAGGGGATTCTTTCAGTGTTTTCCAGGAGATATTATCTCAGTAGTGTCTTTCTATTCAGAGAAATAACCAGTAATAAAGGTAGATCACATTTGATGATTTGCTTACTTTTGCCTTTCTCTGCTTAGTGAATCTCTCATGAGGAAGGTACTTCCAGGTCTGGTGTTCCTTTAAGTCTCTGAGGACTGAGTCTCCAAGCATATTTGGTTTTCCAATAGGGAGTGCTCTTCAGATAACAAATTAATCTGTTATTTTGGAGTCTGTTTTATAGAACTCAGTAAGTATAGGAGGCCCTGTCAAGAGCATTTCAGAGATGCCCAGGGATGCTGGTTTCTTTCAGTTCTCCCATAATATCTCTGGCTTAACTGTGTTTATTTTCTTCTCTTTTCTCATGGTTTTCTTCTTTTCATCACTATAGAAAAAGAATGAAAATAAACTTTTACCCATTTTGTTGATATTCAGGAGATCGCCACTAAGGAATGGTGAAATGGGCAAAGATTACCTCTTTTTGCATCTACCAAAGTATTGGAACTCCTCTCGGTCCAGTTTTGCATTCATACCCCACCCTAGCTTATTGTTGGAATCCTGGCCATTATTTTTCCCTCAGGGCTATTCCCTCACTTGGACTCTTCCTAGTCATGCCAACCTTTCAGAATACATTGAATCCTGCTTTCAGTTTCTCCTGGGTTGAAGGTTTTGATCATTCTAGGCCCCTTTTCATCCTTTTCTCCCTTTCTCATCTTTCCCACAGGGCTGGGGACAGTATTTCCTTCCAGATATGCTTTCCTGCTCAAAGGCAGAATTTATTTTAGCTTCAGGACATGAAACATCCCATTCCAAACTAAGAGAATTTCTCATGCTCTTCCTCCTGAATCTTTATGCTTTTTTTTTTACCCCTCTTTTCCTCTCTTCTTCCTCTCCTCTGCCCCCTCTCTAACTCAATTTTCATTTTCTTCTCTCTTCCTTCTTTCAGTTCTTTCTTTAGCTATCAAATCCATCCAACCTTTTTTCCATTTTTACCATGAGATTAATTTTATAGTTCCCAAGGAGGGAAAGGATTTGAGAGGTCATCTTTTTCAAGATTCGTAGGCAATCAGGTGATTCAATTTTACAGAAAGCGTAGGGCATGAGATAGTTTTTTTAAATGGTCTGGAAGGAGATAACAACTGATTTCCTCAACTGCTTATTTCTGCAACCTTACAGTCCCTTAAAACTTCATCTAATGCATATGCAAAACCCCAAACCATACATGTAAACTCCATAAATTCATATGTTGTACATCTAAACACAAGCACAGAATAGCCTCAGATGTAGACTCATCTAAGGTCACAAATGAATCATGTATTGTATACATACACAAATATCATTATGGGTAACAGTGACATTCAAAACACATTTTACATAAAAATATAAACACTCAAAGGTACACTTAAATAGATATGGATGTCCAAATTCTGCCTGTATTCAAGAATATATATTAGAAATTGATACATTGATAATCATACATTGATAACCTGTTGCAGCTGAGAGTTCTTGGTTCATTTCACCTTAGGGGATTCTTTCAGTGTTTTCCAGGAGATATTATCTCAGTAGTGTCTTTCTATTCAGAGAAATAACCAGTAATAAAGGTAGATCACATTTGATGATTTGCTTACTTTTGCCTTTCTCTGCTTAGTGAATCTCTCATGAGGAAGGTACTTCCAGGTCTGGTGTTCCTTTAAGTCTCTGAGGACTGAGTCTCCAAGCATATTTGGTTTTCCAATAGGGAGTGCTCTTCAGATAACAAATTAATCTGTTATTTTGGAGTCTGTTTTATAGAACTCAGTAAGTATAGGAGGCCCTGTCAAGAGCATTTCAGAGATGCCCAGGGCTGCTGGTTTCTTTCAGTTCTCCCATAATATCTCTGGCTTAACTGTGTTTATTTTCTTCTCTTTTCTCATGGTTTTCTTCTTTTCATCACTATAGAAAAAGAATGAAAATAAACTTTTACCCATTTTGTTGATATTCATATAATTCAGTACTCAATTTATTGGAAAACCATTAGTAAAGTTCTTTGTATATTTCGATCATTCTACAGAAACTAGCAATATAAAAGAGAAGTTAGCATATTTTGGACCTTAGTAGACAGGTGTCATTTTCTTGAAATTTTTCCTTTTATTCCTTAAATTTCCTTTCCTTAATTTTTCTTCCTAAAATTTTTTGAAAATTTCTTAATAATTTAAAACTATGCTTTCTGTAAAATTGAATCACCTGATTGCCTACCTTTTAAAAATTTTATTACTTCTTATTTTCATTCTATTATTATACTTGTCTGTAGCACACAATATGGTTTTTCAAAGTATACATGCAATATGTGACAATCTAATCAGGGATGTTACTATTTTTGAGAGATTTTTGTCATAGGGCACATGTACTCACTGGAAA
Source organism: Tupaia belangeri chinensis (assembly GCF_000334495.1). NCBI lineage: Eukaryota > Metazoa > Chordata > Mammalia > Scandentia > Tupaiidae > Tupaia > Tupaia belangeri. Next base: position 977,973 of record NW_006160202.1, read on the forward strand.
GACAGAGAGAGAAACTGAGAAATCACCCCCCTCCCCAGGAAGCATGGCCATGTTACAATCCCTTGTCTGCCATTTTCCTCTTGGAATTTTAGGCACGCATGTACATGTGCCTGATGTGAGTTTCAAACTGCTGGATCCCGGACTCAAACCATGGTCAACCATGTGGGAGTCCATTGCCTTAACCACTATGATACCTGCTGGCCCCATTCAACAGAGAATTTTACATCCTTGTGACTGTTAAGTGTTTCCTCCCTGAGTCCTTTTTACCCATGCTGTACTACCCACCCTCTTTCTCTACTGTCTCTGGAATCTATACTTATACTCCCTGCTATTTTATTTTTCCAGATCTTTCCATTTATGCCTTAGAATGCAGACTTTTGATATATTTTGAATGGGGATATAAATGTTTGTCTTTCATGGTCTGGCTTACTTCATTTAGCATTAAATTCACTATCTATATTCATCCACTTTGAATCAAGTGATAGGGTCTCATTGTTCCCTGTGGCTTAGCAGTATTCCAAAGTGTATCTATACCACAATTTTTTGATCCATTTATCATTTATTGATCATTGAAGTTAATTCCCTCCCTTAGCAGTTGTGAATAAATATTGATGTGCAAATATCTTTCCAACTGAATGTTTTCCTATAATTTGAGTAAATGCCAAGGAGTGGGATTTGGGGGTTAAATAGTAGTACTATTTGTATATTTTTGAGGAAATTCTGTATTATTTTCCACAGTGACTATATTAATTTACATTCCCAACAGCAGTGTAAAAGGGTTCCCTTTTCACCACAGCCTCACTAGAACTTGTAGTTTCTTGTTTATTTTTATTTATTTTTTATCTGGTTGAAGTTAAGTAATATCTCATCATACCTTTTTTTTTCTTTTCTTTTTTTTTTTTTTTTGCTTTATCATGTACAGAAGTTTCACATACATTCTCATTTGACCCTCACAACAACCCTGGTAAGTAGGCAGCAGACAGTCTCATTTCACAGATGAGAACATGAAACTCAGAGCAGTTGACTGATGTGCCAAGATTCTACAGTTAGTAAATAATTTGTGTTAAGATCAGTCTTTGGTGGGACCAACAGTTGGTGTAATGGCTATGTTGCTGGATTTCCATGTAGTCCACCACAGTTCGAGTCCTGGACCCAGTGGCTTAAATTCACGCCAGGTGCATGTGTGTGCGTGCCCAAGATCCCAAGAGGAGAATGGAGGAGAAGGATTGTGGAGTGGCCATCCCCACTGGGAGATGATTTCTAGCTTTCTGTCTCTCTGTCTCTCTGTCTTTCTGGCAAGCTCATGCACCCTATAGCAAAAATTTATTTTTCCAGATCTTTCCATTTATGCCTTAGAATGCAGACTTTTGATATATTTTGAATGGGGATATAAATGTTTGTCTTTCATGGTCTGGCTTACTTCATTTAGCATTAAATTCACTATCTATATTCATCCACTTTGAATCAAGTGATAGGGTCTCATTGTTCCCTGTGGCTTAGCAGTATTCCAAAGTGTATCTATACCACAATTTTTTGATCCATTTATCATTTATTGATCATTGAAGTTAATTCCCTCCCTTAGCAGTTGTGAATAAATATTGATGTGCAAGTATCTTTCCAACTGAATGTTTTCCTATAATTTGAGTAAATGCCAAGGAGTGGGATTTGGGGGTTAAATAGTAGTACTATTTGTATATTTTTGAGGAAATTCTGTATTATTTTCCACAGTGACTATATTAATTTACATTCCCAACAGCAGTGTAAAAGGGTTCCCTTTTCACCACAGCCTCACTAGAACTTGTAGTTTCTTGTTTATTTTTATTTATTTTTTATCTGGTTGAAGTTAAGTAATATCTCATCATACCTTTTTTTTCTTTTCTTTTTTTTTTTTTTTTGCTTTATCATGTACAGATCTTTCACATACATTCTCATTTGACCCTCACAACAACCCTGGTAAGTAGGCAGCAGACAGTCTCATTTCACAGATGAGAACATGAAACTCAGAGCAGTTGACTGATGTGCCAAGATTCTACAGTTAGTAAATAATTTGTGTTAAGATCAGTCTTTGGTGGGACCAACAGTTGGTGTAATGGCTATGTTGCTGGATTTCCATGTAGTCCACCACAGTTCGAGTCCTGGACCCAGTGGCTTAAATTCACGCCAGGTGCATGTGTGTGCGTGCCCAAGATCCCAAGAGGAGAATGGAGGAGAAGGATTGTGGAGTGGCCATCCCCACTGGGAGATGATTTCTAGCTTTCTGTCTCTCTGTCTCTCTGTCTTTCTGGCAAGCTCATGCACCCTATAGCAAAAACCTCTCCAAAAAAAAAAAAAAATCAGTCTTTGGCCTCAAAATTTAGTATCCAACCTCCCCTCTTACTTGCCCTACATACTTCCCAGGGATAAAGAAAACAAAATGAATTCAAGGCTAGAAAAATACTTGAAGGTAAAAAAGCACTTTATGACCACATAGGATCGCCCTCAACCCTACAGCCAGACCACTTCCATCTTCGAATCCCTGGGACAAGGAACACTGAGGCAGGGATCCCCGCCCCAGCTCCAGGCCCAGAATCCCCAAGCCAGAGACCCCTCTCTCGGTCAGCCAGGATTGCCCTCGGCCCCACAGCCACCCCACGTCCATCTTTGGACCCCTGGGCCAAGGAACACTGAGGCAGGGATCCCTGCCCCAGCTCCCACCCCAGGACCCCCAAGCCAGAGACCCCTCTCTCTGTCAGCCAGCCCCACCGCCACCCCACTTCCCCCACATCCATCTTCAGACCCCTGGGCCAAGGAACACTGAGGCAGGGATTACAGCCCCAGCTCCCACCCTGGGACCACCAAGCCAGAGACCCCTCTCTCTGTCAGCCAGCCCTACCGCCACCCCACATCCATCTTCAGATCCCTGGGCCGAGGAACACTGAGGCAGGGATTCCCGCCCCAGGTTCAGCCCTGGAAGTCCCAAGCCAGAGACCCCTCTCTCTGTCAGCTAGGTACATTTTTTTCTTTTTTTTTCTTTCTTTTTTTCTTTCATTTATAAATGTCTCTCTTCACCTTACCACGTAGGATCACCCTCAGTCCTACAGCCACCCCACTTTCATCTTCAAACCCCAGGGCCAAGGAGCACTGAGGCAGGGATTCCTGCCCCAGGTCCAGACTCAGGACCCCCAAGCCAGAGATCCCTCTCTCTGTCAGCCAGGCACATGACTTTTTCTTTAGTCTCTTTATTATTTTCCTCCCATTTACTTTGTCTTCTCTTCCTTCATCTCTGCCCTCCCCGGCAGTCTAGATAGGTCTAGAATTACAGCTCTGAAATATTCTAGTATTTTAGGACTCTCTGGGATCCTCCCATTTACTGAACCACCTGTGAATAAGGAGATACTTTACTTTGTACACCTAAACAGAATATTCCTCCTTGGACCACGTTGCTAAATGTAACAGAAGAGAGACTTCAGCAGTCTTCATTCCACAGCAAAAAGGAAACACACTTGCTCTTATTTGAGAAAACATTCTCTTAAAAGGTATTCCAAAGGGAACACATCTCCCAATGGTTAGAAGTAGAGGAAGAACCTTGGGTCTGAATAAAGCAGGAAATATGTTTCCAACAAAAGAACACCATGATTCCCTTCCATTTCTTCAAAAAATAGAGAATGTTACCAAAATATCCAAGAAAGAATTTAGAACTTTCATGGTGAACAAATTTAATGAGATGAAACAGAAAAGAGACAATGAACTACAGGAGATGAGAAAGTCCTTCCACGATAAGAAGGAAGAAATGGACACACTAAGAAAGAATCAGATGGAACTATTAGAGGTGAAGTCTATAATACAGGAAATCAAAAAATCTCTTGAAAGTATTAAAAGTCAATTAGGTCATGCTGAAGATCAAATCTCTGATGTTGAAGATAAAGCTTCTGACCTAGAGAAAAGCACCCAAAAGATAGAGAAAATAACAACAAAATATGAGGATAACATACGAGAAATACTAGATTCCATTAGATGCCCTAACATCTGAATAATTGGTATCCCAGAAGATGAAGAAACAAATAAGGGCATGGAAAATCTATTCCATGAAATTTTAGAAGAAAATTTCTGAAGTCTAGAGAGGCACTCAAGCATCTAGACCCAAGAAATACAAAGGACCTCAAATAGAATCAAACCAAGAAGATCTTCCCCAGGCATATCTTAGCCAAATTGGCAACAACCACAGATAAAGATAAGATACTAAAACTGGCAAGAAAAAAAACAAGTGACTTCAAAGGTCACCCCATCAAACTAACACCAGACTTCTTTACGGAAACAATGCAAGCAAGAAAAGAATGGGAAGATGTATTGAAAGTGTTATGAGACAAAAAAATTCAATCAAGATCATTGCATCCTGCAAGATCATCCTTAAAATGAAAAAAAAAAAGATTAAAATCTTCTCAGACAAACAAAACCTGAAAGAATTTGCCAACACCAGACCAGTTCTCCAAGAAACCCAGAAGAAAGTACTGTTCCAGGAAAAGTAAAGAAGTAACAGCCAGAAACACAGGAGTAAAAGTCAACTAAGACAATGGCCAACTTAAACATTGGGACAGGTCCAAAAATATCAATAACAACATTGAAAATTAATGGATTAAATTTTCCAATCAGACACAGACTGGCTGAATGGATTATAAAACAAAAACCCACTTCATAAATAGACATACATAAACTGAAAGTGAAGGGTTGGAAAAAGGTTTTCCATGCAACTGGGAACCAAAAAAGAACTGGAGTCACAATACTAATTTCTGACAAAATAGGCTTTAAAACAAAAACTGTTCGAAGAGATAAAGAAAGGCACTATATTGTAGTAAAAGGATCAATAGATCAAGAAGATATAACTCTTATAAATATCTATGTGCCTAACACAGGAGCACCCAAATATGTGAAGCAAAGACTGCTAGAGCTAAAAGAACAGATAGGTCGTAATACTGTAGTTGTTGGGGACCTCAACACCTTATGATCTCCTTTAAACAGATCTTCTAAACAAAAAAATAAGCAAAGAGATACAGGACCTAAATGATACTATAAATCAAATGGACTTGAAAGAAATTAGAACTTTTCGTCCAAAAACCACAAGATACACCTTTTATAAAACCACCACATGGATCCTGCTCGAAGATTGACCATATCATAGGGCACAAAGCAAGCCTCTACAGATACAAAGGCATAGAAACTATGTCCAGCATCTTCTCTGAACATGATGGAATTAAACTTCAGTTTAATTTCAAGAGAAATCCTCAAAAGTTCTCAAATACAGAGAAACTAAATAATCTATGCCTGAATGACTCCACAACTACTGAAAAAAATAAAGACTGAATTCAATTAATGGAAGCCAATGCCAATGAGGACAAGAGTTTCCATAATCTTTAGGACACTGCTAAAGTAGTCATAAGAGGGAAGTTCATAGCAATTAGTGCACATAAGAGAAACTGGGAAAGAATGCAAATGAATCACCTAACATCATAACTAACAGAATTGGAAAGGCAACAGCAAAAAGATCCAAAAAACTCCAGGAGAAAGGAAATAATAAAGACCCAAGCAGAAATAAATGAAATAGAATATAAACAAACTATACAGAAAATAAATGTAAGAGAAAGTTGGTTCTTTATAAAGATAAACAAAATCAATACACCACTAGCAAGACTTATTAAGAAGAAGAGAGAAAGGAACCAGGTGAATCAAATCTGCAAAGAAGGAGGCAAAATAACAACAGATATAGGAGAAATATTATTAGAGGATACTAATGTATGTCTTTGCATACATCTGTATGTGAAGACAAAAGATAACTTGGATGAGAGGAACATATTCCTGGGCAAATATACTCTACCTAGATTGAGCCAGGAGTATATAGAAAGTCTGAATAGGCCCATAACAAGTCAGGAGATTAAATCAGTAATAAATAACTTCCCAACAAAGAAAAGCCCTGGCCCTGATGGATTCACCTGTGAATTCTACAAAACTGCTCTCAAGTTATTTCTAAAGATATAAAAGGGTGAATCTCTCTCTAATTCATTCTATGAAGCCTCTATCATCCTTATCCTTAAAACAGATAAGGACAGAACAAGGAAGGAAAACTACAGACCAAAATCCCTGATGAACATAGAAACAAAGATTTCCAACAAGATACTAGCAAATTGTATCCAACAACTT
>NW_006160202.1:984378-984679 GCF_000334495.1 Tupaia belangeri chinensis
ATAGTGCCCCCGCCCCTAAGCTGCGACCGGCAGCGGGTCCTGAGCGGGCCTCCCAGGGCCCTACGCAGCCTCCCTGGGCCCCTTGCCAAGGCGGCTGCGGCCCCCCTCCCCCCTCCCCCCCGCTCTCTGGGGCGAACTTACAACCATAAGCAACAGAAAGAATCTTTAGCTGTCTTAAACCAATTGAGAAATATACTGTATAGAAGGATTTTCTCTCCCTATGGACAGTGAGAAGATGATGGTTACCAGCCCTGCATTACCTCAGGGAAGAACAGGAACTACCCTACCATTCTTAGGGAAG
>NW_006160202.1:987126-989548 GCF_000334495.1 Tupaia belangeri chinensis
TTGCTAGCGCACTAGGACTCCACTCTCAGTCTTGCAAGACACTATAGTAGTGAAGCCCCGGACAAACGGGCATTCAGGTTATATAGACACAAGTCCGTGGGGTGAGGGGAGGAAAGAATGAGGAAGTAAGATAAGGGGCTTTCAGGGTAATTTTATGGCGACCCTGAAGCTGCTTGCTCGAGCAGGACAAAAATGTTTCTCTTTACAGATGTTGCAACCAGGTCTGATTTGCAGAGACATCTGATCTGGGTTTTCCGGGTTAGCAGAATGGGGGGCGAGTTTTACAAGGGTCCGAGCTTCCTGCAAGGTGCTAAGCTAACTTGCAAATGGCTCTGGGCTTCCTACAGGGAGCTAGCAAATTGCCCCAGGCTTCCACAACTTCAGCAGTTTATCATGAGGGCGGCATCAGCTTTAGTACAGAAGCGAAAGAGGGAAAGGTTAGACTTTATCTTTACAAAAACAGGATAGACATAGTTTAATTTTATTCTTACATTCCCCCATTTTGCATTTTTGGCAAGGAGTTTTAATCATAAAACTTATGTACCCATAATTTATTTCTGTTAGGTAAAGTTGGAGCCCCCATGTGTGACCCTGCTCCCAGTCCCAGAGGGCTTTTTTTTTTTTTTTTTGTGAAGTGAAAGAAATATTTAACATGTTACACCACTGAGATTTACAGAGGTCACTGGAGGACCGATTAAATGTTACAGTAATTGAATCCCAGGAGGAGGAGGGTCTCCACCTGGCATTTCCCGTGGTTTTGCAGCCCCAAGTCTGACAGAAGAAATGGTCCAGCCCCCCACATTTTCACACCTGAGCCTGGGATCACCCATCTTTAGGGCATACATAGAATTCGGTTGTCTGGAGAATTTTTTGTTGGGCAGAGCATTTACAGCCGGCCAGCTGAGGGCCGCTTGGGCATTCACCAGTGGGGGGCTCTGGGCTGTGGGAGGATCTTTTAAGTGGGGTAGGCCTGTTCCCCAGGATCTCATATCTATGCTGTCTACACCGACAGTGAGCAGGCAAAAATCGGGGTGTAAGGTGGGCCACCATGTCCAGGGTGGCTGGGTGGCAGAGATATTTTAAACTAGTTGTATGGTTTGCGAGAGGATCTGTCAGGTTAGTAGCTGGGGAGCATGGAGGTTGGCACTACTTATCACCGGTAGAGTCGTCAACAGGAGTAGGGCTGTTGCGGCAGATGCGAAGCTTGAGTGGATGATCCAGTTTTTTCACCTTCCAAGTTGGGTCTGGCAGGAGTGCTGGCTTGACACGGGAGGCTTGGATCCAAGCTGCAATACCATCGACTTTTATTGCTATTGGGGTGGTGAGCAGCACCAGGTAGGGTCCTTTACACCGAGGCTCCAAATTAGCCACCCGATGTTGTCAGATGTACACTGAGTCTCTGACCTGGAACTGGTGAGGCACTTGTGTGTCTCCCGGCTCATAGGCCTTGGCGAGTTGGTTCCACACCTCTTTTTGTACTGCTTCAAGGGCCTTTAGCCTGTCATAGAGGGATTGAGAAGAGTGAGAGCTGGAGAAAGGGAAATGCATAGCAGTAAGTGGGGACGGGACCCCGTACAGAATTTCGAAAGGAGTCAGGTTAAAGGGTCCGGGAGTGTTCCGTACAAGGAACAGGGTGAAGGGAAGGAGGACTGTCCAGTCTTTTATGCCAATCTCTAAGGTTAATTTTGTCATGGCCTCTTTTAAAGTTCTATTCATATGTTCTACCTGTCCTGAACTTTGAGGTCTATATGCACAATGTAATTTTCAATTGGACCCCAAGACCCTGGCCAGTTCCTGACTAATTTGAGTGACAAAAGCGGGGCCATCAATAAAAACACTAGGGAGTTTAACAGCACTAACGTCCAAAGTCCTAAGCATCCTCTGTTCTTGGCACAAATTGGTAGGTATGCTGTTTATCTTTGTACCTGTCAAGGTCAGGCTCTCCAGATGGACAGTTCCGGTCAGACTGGGGAACCACTGCACCATGCTCATACCCCAAATGACTAAGGAATGCAGATCCAATAAATTGTGAAATGCTGAATTTCCCACAAAAGACAGAGGATTGTCATACAGGTGTATGGTTCTTAACAGTGGATTACCACCAAATGTTTCATCAGGGATGACAGAAATAGAATTACTGTGAAATCCTAGCTCTTTCAGACTAGAAAGGGCTTTAATAGCCTGAGGAAATTTTTCTAAATTAACTATTTTTAACTGATTGTTCTGGAGGGTTAGAACTGTGAGTTCTTTTAACCCAGACAAGGCCTTTGGGTGGATAAAAGAAAGGTCGTTGCCAGCCAATTGTAGTTCTTGTAGGAAAGGAAAGTTCTTAAATGCATATTCTGGTAATTGAGTAATGTTCATGCTGATATCTAGCGCTTGGGTGAACGCGCTGACCCCCTCCGGCATGGCCCTCAGCCCC
>NW_006160202.1:990013-992458 GCF_000334495.1 Tupaia belangeri chinensis
CTTCGCCCCAGCCCCCGCCCGGCTCTCACAGAAACACTCAGGCTCTTTTTCATTCTCTCCTCGCTGCGGCTCAATCTCTTCCCGTCCTTTTCCCTTCTTTGTTCTTTCTCTTTTTGTCTCCCTCTTATGATATACTTTTTCTGTCTCTTTAACTAAGTCTTGTAATGAGAGATCCTGTAATCCCTCGAGTCTTTGAAGTGTTTTTTTGTTGTTTTTGTTTTTGTTTTTAATATCAGGTGCTGACTGTCCAATAAAAGCCATAGCCACTGAAGCCCTTTGTCTCTCAGGGGCAGGGTCAAACGGGGTGAACCGTCTAAATGCCTCCATGACACGCTCAAGGAACACCGAAGGGGGCTCAGTGTCTCCCTGCATAATTTCCCTTACCTTCCCCAGATTGGTGGGTCATCTTGTAGCCCCACGGAGGCCAGCCACTAGAGTCTGGCGATAGACTGTCAGTCACTCCCTACCTTCTGCCGTATTGAAGTCCCAGTGGGGCCGGAAAGAGGAAAAGCAGCCTCAATGAGGTTAGGGAACTGAGTGGGACGTCCATCAGTCCCTGGGATATTTTTCTTGCTTCCAGTAGGATCCTCTCTCTTTCCTCCATAGTGAAAAGAGTCTGCAGAAGTTGTTGGCAATCGTCCCACATTGGCTGATGAGAAAACATCAAGGACTCTACCAGGCCGGTCAGGTGCTGGGGGTCCTCTGAGAAAGGAGGGTGGTTAGTTATCCAGTTATAAAGATCAGAGGAGGAAAAGGGCCAATATTGGAGTGACTGCAAGGGAGGCAGCCCTTCTTCGGTAACTGGCGGCGGGGACCCGGACGCTTGTAGGGGTAAGGCAACAGTGGTGTCGGGGAAGGAGAGAGCCTGTCGGTGATGACTCCTAGTGCCTTGGGCCGGCCCTGGGAGAACGCCTTTGGAGGGTGCAGAAGGAGCAAGGACTGGTTCAGGCAGGACACCAGGATCCCTGCGCTCCCTCCCAGTTGGAGGGGGAGGGTGAGAGTGAGAGGGGTATAGGGGAGGGGGAGGTGGGTCTAGGAGGAGATCTTGGGTCTCTGGGTAGATCTGTTTGGAACGGCTTGATTGGTTTGCCCCTTTTGGAGAGTCAGAATTAGGGGACTATCTTTCGGAGAGTCAGAATCAGGGGACTGAGCTACCAAAACCTGAGGGGGGATCGGGTGATCAGGGTGATGCCTGGGAATCCAGGGCTGGACCCAGGTGGGAGGATTTTGTATCAGGTCTTGCCAGAGATGCCAGGGACAATGGAGGAGGAAGATGGGACATAGCAGAGGGTGGGGGATGGGGAATCAGGGATGGCAAGACAAAGGGCAAGGTATGCAGGATGTAAGAATTGGAAAATTATTTGCTGAGAACATGTATGTTGATGTGCTTGATTGATTCAATGCACAGTGTATTTTGGATGGAAAATTCATTTGTATGTTGTGATGGTGTATAGTGAATTAATTAAAAAAAAACACATAGTGAATATCATCATCAATGGAGAAAAGCTGAAAGTTTTTCCTCTAAAACCAGGTACAAGACAAGATTGCCCACTTTCTCTACTCCTTGTCAATATAGTACCAGAAGGCCAATGCAATGAGAAAAGAGGAAAAAATAAAAAGCATTCAAATAGGAAAAGAAACAGTGAAACTGTCTCCATTTGCAGATGACGTGATTGTATATGTAGAAGGCCCAATGGTTTCCATGATAAAATTCCTGGAAGTAATACATGAATATAGTAAAGTTGCTGGATACAAAATTAATATCCAGAAATCTATAGCATTTCTATACATGAACAACAAGCAGACTGAGATAGAACTGGAAAAAGTTGTTCCATTTGCCATAGCCACAAAAAGTATAAGATACCTAGAGATAAATCTAACCAAAGATGTTAAAGACCTCCACAAGGAAAACTATGAGAAGATTATAAAAAGAAATTGAAAATAACACAAAAAAGTGGAAAGACATCCCATGTTCCTGGATTGGAAGAATTAATATAATCAAAATGGCAATTTTACCCAAATTAATGTATATATTTAATGCAATTCCAATCAAAGTATCAGACACATTCTTTACAGATCTAGGAAAGAAAATCATAAAGTTTGTCTGGAATCATAAAAGACCCCATATTGCCAAAGCAATTCTGAACAAAAAGAGTGGAGCTGGTGACATCTCACTCCCTGACCCAAAAATATACTACAAAGCTGTGGTAATCAAAACAGCATGATACTGGCACAGAAACAGACATGTGAACCAGTGGAACAAAATACAATCCACAGAAATAAATTCTAATACAGTCAACTGATTTTTTTTTTTTTGGAGAGATTTTCACTGTAGGGCGCGTGCGCTCGCCAGACAGACAGAGAGAGACAGAGAGACAGAAAGCGAGAAATCACCCCCCAGGGGGGATGGTCACGCCGCAATCCCTTCTCCTCCATTCTCCTCTC
>NW_006160202.1:997694-1006730 GCF_000334495.1 Tupaia belangeri chinensis
CCCTTCCTGTAGGAGACGATCAGGCATCGCTGATCCTCCCTCACCCTTGGAGCATCCCCCAGGGCTGCAGCCTGTGGTCCTCCAGGCACGTCTGCCAACCACAGTCCAGCTATTTTACAATAGTCCAAACAGCTGCGATACCTAATACAGACTTTTACATGAAGACAGGTAAAAGGATAGTAGGCAGACAAAGGCTTACCTCCAAGGCCGACGTTGCAGGAGTAGGGTGGCCGTGAGATCCCGGGCGAGCCCCCAAAGAAAGGTTTCAGCCAGCAACCAGCTGATCCTCCTTGTCCAGGGAGTGTTACAATGACCCAAATCAACCACAAAGTCAGTTCTTGATGCAAAATACAAGAGGCTTTATTGCTAGCGCACTAGGACTCCACTCTCGGTCTTGTAAGACACTATAGTAGTGAAGCCCCGGACAAACGGGCATTCAGGTTATATAGACACAAGTCCGTGGGGTGAGGGGAGGAAAGAATGAGGAAGTAAGATAAGGGGCTTTCAGGGTAATTTTATGGCGACCCTGAAGCTGCTTGCTCGAGCAGGACAAAAATGTTTCTCTTTACAGATGTTGCAACCAGGTCTGATTTGCAGAGACATCTGATCTGGGTTTTCCGGGTTAGCAGAATGGGGGGCGAGTTTTACAAGGGTCCGAGCTTCCTGCAAGGTGCTAAGCTAACGGGGGGTGGGGAGAGTTTCACAAGGGTCCGAGCTTCCTGCAAGGTGCTAAGCTAACTTGCAAATGGCTCTGGGCTTCCTACAGGGAGCTAGCAAATTGCCCCTGGCTTCTACAACTTCAGCAGTTTATCATGAGGGCGGCATCAGCTTTAGTACAGAAGCGAAAGAGGCAAAGGTTAGACTTTATCTTTACAAAAACAGGATAAACATAGTTTAATTTTATTCTTACAGTAAAAGGTGGGTTATGACTAGTTGCTTTTGGACCAATCATGAGGTGCCGGATATGCAAATCTGAGGGATTCTAGTGGCCAATCAGAGCAAGGTTTTGAAGATGAGGTTTTTGAAGGGGAGCCAATCATGGCAATTGTTTGCTCTCTGAGAAACTCAGCAGGCTCGCTGGTGCACAGCCTCCCACACCTCTTCAGCAAATGGTGCTGGAAAAACTTGATTTCCACCTGCAGAAATATGAATCTGGACCTCTACCTCTCACCTCTGACAAAAATAAAGTCAAGATGGATCAGTGATCTAAATCTAAGACCCCAAACTATAAATCTGCTCTTGGAAAAAAAAATGTTGGAGATATTTTGTAGTTTTATCAACTGTGTTAGGGAGAAATGTTCACCTGTTGAAATATCCATTTTGTTAGATAAATAATAATGTGACTGAATGTATAGAAGAAAATGAAATGAAAAATTAATTAATTAATTTAAAAAGGTAAAAAAGAGGTATTCAAATGTGAGTACATCTTCCAATGGGCTATAAGTAAAAGAAGAGCCTAAGGTCTGAATAAACAAGGAAATATGTCTCTGTAAAAGGAATAGAGTAACTCCCCTCAGCCTTTCGTGAAAATGGAAGGTGTTACCAAAATGTGACAGAAATAATTTCAAACATTCCCAGTGACCAAATCCCATGAGTTGGAACAGAAAAGAAACAAGGAACTACAGGAGATTACGAAGTCCTTCCATGAGATGAAAGAAGAAATGAACCCTCAGAGAAAGAACCAGATGGAACTATTAGAGATGAAGTCTGTAATAGAGGAAATAAAAAACTCTCTGGAAAGTATTAAAAGTTGATTAGAATATGCTGAAGATTGAATCTGCGATGGAGAAGATAAAACCTCTGACAAAAAAAAACACCAATAAGATAGAGAAAATAAAGAAAAAATGAATTTTAAAAATCACGAGAAAGATATATGAGAAATACTAGACTCTATAAGATGTCCAAACATCAGAATAATTGGTATTCCACAAAGTGAAGAAACTAATAACAGCATGGAAAATCTATTCCATGAAATCCTGGGGAAAAAATTCCCAAGTCTAGAGAGGTACTCAAGCATCCAGATCCAAGAAATACAAAAGACCCCAAATAAAATCAATGCAAGAAGATATCTTAGCAAGACTCTCCAAGACCACAGATAAACACATGATACAAAAACTGGCAAAAGAGAAATGAGAAGTGACTTACAAAGGTCACCCCAACAGGCTAATACCGGACCTCTCAATGGAAACAATACAAGTAAGCAAAGAATGTAAAGATGTATTGAAAGTATTAAGAGAGAAACCCAAATAAAATCAATGCAAGAAGATATCTTAGCAAGACTCTCCAAGACCACAGATAAACACATGATACAAAAACTGGCAAAAGAGAAATGAGAAGTGACTTACAAAGGTCACCCCAACAGGCTAATACCGGACCTCTCAATGGAAACAATACAAGTAAGCAAAGAATGTAAAGATGTATTGAAAGTATTAAGAGAGAAACAATTTCAACCGAGATTATTATATCCTGCCAGATTATCCTTTATATGGAAAAAAAGATTAAAATCCTCTCAGACAAACAAAACCTGAAAGAATTGGCCAACACCAGACCAGCTCTTCAAGAAACCCTGAATAAAGTACTGTTCCAGGAACACTAAAAATTAACAGACAGAAGCAAAGAAATAAAAGGGAACTAATACAATGGCCAACTTAAACGTCAGGACAGATCCAGTAACATCGATAAGAATATTGAATGTGAATTGATTTAATTCTCCAATCAAGAGACACAGACTACCTGAGTGGGGGGGGGGGGAACAGAAACCCTCTATCTGTTAACTACAGGAAACCCACCTCATGAGGAAAGATAAACTTAGACTGAGAGTGAAGTGTTTGAAAAAGGTTTTTCCATACAAATGGGAACCAAAAAAGAGCTGGAGTCACTATACTAATTTCTGACAAAATAGGCTTTAAAATAAAAATTGTTAGAAGAGAAAAAGAAGGGCACTATATTGTAGTAAAAGGATCAAGAGATTAAGAAGATATAAATATCTATGCGCCTAACATAGAAGTATCCAAATATGCGAAGGAAAGACTGTTAGATCCAAAAGGGGAGATACACTGCATTACACAAATTGTTGGAGACCTCAGCATGTCACTATTCACTCTGGACAGAGCATCTAGACTAAAAATAGATAAGGAGATAAAGGATCTGAACGATATCATAAACCAAATGGAATTAACAGACATCTATAGAACTTTCCATCCAAAAACCACAAGATACACTTTTTTCTCACCAATACATGGAATCTATTTGAAGATTGACCACATCATAGGGCATAAAGCAAGCTTCTACAGATTCAAAGGCATAGAAACTGTATCCAGCTTCATCTCTAACAATAATGGGATTAAACTAGAGTTTAATTTCAAGGGAAATCCTCAAAATTACTCTAATACATGGAAACTAAATAACCTACTCCTGAATGACTCCACAACTACTGAGGAAATGAAGACTGAAATAAGATGATTCATGAAAGCCAATGACAAAGAGGACACGAGTTTCCATAATCTTTGGTACACTGTTAAAACAGTAATAAGAGGGAAGTCCGTAGCAATTAGTGCACATAGGAGGAAGACAGAAATAAGACGAATGGATCACCAAACATCATGCTTTAGAGAATTGGAAAAGCAACAGCAAAAAAATTCCAAAAAATTCCAAGAGACAGGAAATAATAAAGATATGAGTAGAAATAAATGAATTAGAAAATTAAAAAAACTATACAGAAAATAAATGAAAGTAAAAACTGGGTCTTTGAAAAGATAAACAAAATAGATATACCACTAGCAAGACTAATTATGAAAAAGAAAGAAAGGAACCAGGTGAATTAAATATGCAATGAAGCAAGCAATATAACAACAGACATAGTACAAATACAAAACATCATTAGAGGATAATATGAACAACTACGTGGCAAGAAACAAGACAATCTGGATGAGAAGGGAAAATTCCTGAACACATATAATCTACCAAAATTGAGCCAGGAGGATATAGAAAGTTTGAACAGGCCCATAATAAGCCAGGAGATTGAATCAGTAATAAATAACCACCCTACAAAGAAAAGCCCTGGCCCTGATGGCGTCAGCTCTAAATTCTATAAAACTTTCAAAGAAGATCTAACCCCCATTCTGCTCAAGTTATTTCTAAAGATCCAAAAGGGTGAATCTCTTCCTAATTAATTCTATGAAGCCTCTATCACCCTTATCCTTAAAACAGATAAAGACAGGACAAGGAAGGAAAGCTATAGACCAATATCTCTGATGAATATAGACTCAAAGATTCTCAACAAGATACTAGCAAATTGTATCCAAAAACTTATAAAAAAAAGATTATACATCATGATCAGGTGGGCTTTATTCCAGGAATGCAAGGTTGGTTCAACATATGCAAAACCATAAATGTAATACATGAAATTAACAGGAAGAAAGATAAAAACCATATGGTCATATCCATTGATGCAGAAAAAGCATTACATAAGATACAACATCTTTTCATGACCAAGACTCAGCAAAATCAGCATAGAAGTGCCATTTCTCAACACAATAAAATCTATCTGTGAGAAAACCCATAGTGAACATCATCCTGAATGGAGAAAAGCTAAAACTCTTTCAAAAAAAAAAAAATGGGTACAAGACAAGGGTGCTCACTTTCTCCACTCCTTTTCAATATACTACTGTATAATCTACCAAGTACTGGATAATCCTGGCCAACGCAATCAGAAAAAAAGGAAAAAATAAAAGGCATTCAAATAGCAAAAGAAGAGGTGAAACTCTCTCTATTCACAGATGACATGATTGTATACATAGAAGACCCAATGGTTTCCATGAAAAAAATTTCTGGAAGTAATGCATGAATACAGTAAATTTGCAGGATACAAAATCAATATACCAAAATCTATAGCATTTTTATATATGAACAAAAGGCAGACTGAGACAGAGCTGATAAAAGTTATTACATTTACCATAGCCACAAAAAAAGTATAAGATACTTAAAAATAAATCTAACCAAAGATGTTAAAGACCTCCACAAAGAAAACTATAAGAAGCTAAAAAAAAAGGCATAGAAAAATGACGCAAAAAAGTGGAAGGACATCCCATGTTCCTGGATTGGAAGCATTAATATAATAAAAATGACAATTCTACCTGAATTAATCTACATACTTAATGCAATGCAAATAAAAGTAACAGACACATTCTTTTTTTTTTTTTTTTGAAGAGTTTTTGATATAGGGCATGTGCACCTCCATTCTCCTCTTGGGATCTTGGACACGCATGCACACACGCCCAGACTGAGTTTTAAGCCACCCAGTCTGGGACTCGAACCGCAGTTGACTATATAGGAGTCCAGCGACATAGCCATTACGCTAACTGCTGCTGCCAACCAGACACATTCTATGCAGATCTAGAAAAGACAATCATAAAATTCATCTGTAATCATAAAAGACTCGTATTTCAAAAGCAATTCTACAAAAGAAGAGTGGACTTCATGACATCTCACTCCCTGACCCAAAAATATACTACAAAGCTGTGGTAATCAAAACAGCATGGTTCTGACACAGGAACAGACAGGTGGACAATGGGACAGAATAGAGTTTCCAGGAATAAATTCACATATAGTCAACTGGTTTTTGACAAGGGGTACCAGTCAATCCAGTGGAAAAAGGAAAACCTCTTCAGCAAATGGTGCTGGAGAAACTGGATTTCCACCTGCATAAAGATGATTCTGAACCCCTACCTCTTACCTTTGACAAAAATCAGCAAATGGTGCTGGAGAAACTGGATTTCCACCTGCAGAAAGATGAATCTGAACCCCTACCTCTCACCTTTGACAAAAATCAAGTCAAGGTGGATCAAAGATCTAAATCTAAGACTTCAAACTATAAAAGTGATCCTAGAAAACACTGAGAAAACTCTTTGAGACATTGAGGTAGGGAAAAAAAAAACTTCTTAAATAAGACCCCCAAAGCACAGTTGATAATCCACAAAATAGATAAGTGTGATTACATCAGACTAAGAAGTTTCTGCATGGCAAAAGACACAGTAATTAGTGTGAATTGACAGCCCTAAGAATGAGAAAGTATTTTTGTAAATTATGAATCAGATAAGGAACTGATAACCTGAATACACAAGGAACTCAAGCAGCTGTTTGGAAAATAGATAATCAACTCTATTAAAATATGGGAGAAGGACTTGAAAAAAAACTCTCTAAAAATGACATATGAATAGCCAAAAGGCATATGAAAAAAATGCTCAACATCACTCATCATAAGAGAAATGCAGATCAAAACAACAATGAGATACCACTGAACCCCACTCAGAATGTCTAAGATTAAAAAAAAAAAAAAAAGAAGAAAGAAAAAAAGATAAGTGTTGGCAGGAGTTTGGTGAAAGAGGAACTCTCTTACACTGCTGGTGGGAATGTAAATTATTCCAGCCACAGTGGAAAACAATATAGAGAATCATCAAAAATCTACAAATAGAATTACCATATGATCCAGCTATCCTACTACTTGGTATCTACACAAAGGACAGAAGAATTTTTTATCAGAAAAGTGCTTGCACTGTTGCAGCACTATTCACAATTGCTAAGACATGGAACCAATCCAAATGCCCCTGTACGGATGAGTGGATTGAAAAACGTGGCACTTATACTCTATGGAATACTATTCAGCCATAAAAAATATATTAAAAAAAAACTTGGCTTTTGTCAGAAAGTGGATGAATATGGAAAATTTACTGCTGAGTGAAGCAAACCAGGCTATGAAGGAGAGACATTGTATGTTCCCACTTAATATATACTGAGTGTCTGCACACTCTATGACTGAAACTGATTCATGGAAGGATATACAAACACAGTAAATGGGTGTAAATACCAGATATAGTTTGTGTGGAAGAGTAGGTCCTGAGAAAGGACACCTAGAAGAAAAATATGAAAGCAAAGCATTAATGGGACAAAGAAATGTAGTATTATCTGTTGTAGATATTTTATAGTTTCATCAACTGGACTAGTGAGAAAGTTCACATATTCAAATATTCACTTTGTAAGCTAAATAATGTGATTGATTGTATAAATGAAAATGACATTTAAAAATTAACTGAAAAATAAAAAGAATTTACCAACTCTAGACCAGCTCTTCAAGAAATTCTGAAAGGAGTACTATACCAAGAAAACTAAAGACATACAGACAGCAATAAAAGAAAAAAAAGGAATATGGCCAACTCAATGGTAGAAGTATGGAAATATCAATAATAACATTGAATGTCAGTGGGTTAAATTCTCCAATCAAGAGACACAGACTGGCTGAATGGATTAAAAATCAGAAACCCTCCATCTGCTGCCTACAAAACCCATCTCACAGATAAAGACATACATAGACTAAAAATGAAAGGCTGGAAAAAGGTATTACATGCAAATAGAAACCAAAAAAAGAGCAGGAGTCAATATACTGATTTCAGACAAAATAGGCTTTCAAACAAAAACTATAAGAAAAGACAAAGAAGGGCATTATACAGTAGTAAAAGGTCTAATTCACCAAGAAGATATAACGGTTATAAATGTTCATGCACCAAACTCAGGAGCACCCAGATATGTAAGTAAAAGATTGCTAGATCTAAATGGAGAGATACACTGTAACATTATAATAATTGGAGATAGCAACACCCCATTATCTCCATTATACAGGTCAATGAGACAAAAAAATAAGCAAAGAGACTCAGGACCAAAATGATACCATAAAACAGATGGACTTGATAGACATCTATAGAACTTTCCACAGGGAAACAAAAATACACATTTTTCTCAGCCCCACATGGTACCTTCTCAAAGATTGATCACATGATAGGGCACAAAATCAGCCTATATAGATTCAAATGCATAGAAACTGCATACAGCATCTTTTCTAACCATGGTGGAATTAACCTTGATATTAATCTCAGTTAAGTCCTCAAAAATATACAAATACATGGAAACTAATTAACCTACTTCTGAATGACTCCATGACTAATGCAGAGATTAAGATGAAAATCAAAATATTCATGGAAACTGGGGACCAGCAGGTGGCGTGGTGGTTACGGTGCTGGACATTCCCACATGGCTGACCATGGTTCAAGTCCTGGACCTGATGGCTTGCTTTCTCACTTTCTCTCTCTCTCTCTGTGTCTCTCTCTCTGGTCAAAATAAAATAAGTAAATGAATAAATAAAATTGAAAATAATTCTTTTAAAAAAATTCATGGAAACTAATGATAATTAGTGCACAAGTTTCCATAATCTATGGGACACTGCAAAAGCAGTCATAAGAAGGAAGTTCATAGCAATAAATGAGGATAAGAAAAAGATGGAAAGGTGGTAAAAGGGCACCCTAACATCATATCTCAGGAAATTGGAAAAAGAACAACAAAAAATCCAAACAATGCCGGGAGAAAAGAAATAATATAGATTCGAGTAGCAATAAATGAAATAAAAAATAAGCAAACTATACAGAAAATAAATGAAAGCAAAAGCTGATTCCTTGAAAAGATAAACAAGATTGACACACCATTAGCCAGACTAAAGAAGAGAGAAAGGAACCAAATAATTCAAATCTGCAACAAATCAGGCAATATTACAACAGACATAACAGAAATACAAAACATCATTAGAGGATACTATGAGTGACTCTATGCCAACAAAGAAGAAAACCTGGATGAGATGGGCCAATTACAGGACACAAACAATCTAACAAGATTGACTCAGGAGGACATAGAAAGCCTGAATAGGCCTGTAACAAGCAATGAGATTGAATCAGTAATAAATGACCTCCCAACAAAAAAAGGCCAGGCCCCAATGGCTTCACTGCTGAATTTTTAAAAACTTTTTTTTATTAATTAATTTTTCCTTTTTTAACATTAATACACTATACATCATTACAGTGTACAAAATGAATTTTCCATCCAAAATACACTGTCTGTTGGCTTGATCAAGCACATCAACATACATGTTATCAACAAACAATTTTCCATTTCTTATGTCTTGTATATTTTGCTTTTTTTTTTTTTTTTGCCATC
>NW_006160202.1:1008815-1010226 GCF_000334495.1 Tupaia belangeri chinensis
CTCTTTTAGATCTTGCATGAATTTCCTCACCTCCTGGAACTCTTCAACTCCTTTCTCCTTCCTCTTCACCAGTTCCTTGTCTCTCTTCTCTTCCATCTCTGTAAGCTTTGCCATTATAAATGTTCTGAATTCTTTATCAGACATTTCCATGATTTCTATTGAAATGTGTGTGGATGAAGAGGAGTTATCCTTTTCCCTTGGAGGAGAGGTATTTTCCTGCTTCCCCATATTTCTTGTGGTCCTGCAACAATTTCTAGTCATCTGGTGGATGGTCGGTTTCTTCCCAAACTTGGAAGTTCAATCTGAGGGTCGAGGAGTGTGCAGAAAAGGAAACAGAGAGAGGGAAACAATACCAACAACAGCAAAAAAAAAAGCCAGACAAGAAACAGAGAAAAAGAAGAGAGAAACTTTTCAATAAATATTTTTAAAAATTAATATTTAAAAAATTTTAATAAAACTCAAAATTTAGAAAATCGCATGGGGCGCTTGCGTGCCATGTGAAATGGCTAGATTGCAGGAGCCATGGAGCTGTCTGCCTCTTGAAGAAGGCCTTTTCTGTTCCCTTCTGCCTCTCCTGGGTTGGGAAGGGGAGAGGGAATTATTAACAAGATAAAGGGCTAGGAGGGGCCAAACGGCCCTGTAAAATGCCTCACCTTAAAAAATTCTAAAGAGCAAAAATTAAAAGAGAGAGAGAGAGGACAGAGACAGAGGTAGAGAGAGACAAAGACAGATACAGAGACAGGAGACTGGAAAGGGGCCTTCCTACCACGCTAGTTTTGTATACTGGAGGCCTAGTTATCAGTGAGACATCTTCCTTTCTCCCAAAATGGCTAGATCACAGGAGCCATGGAGCTGTCTGTCTCTTGAAGAAGGCCTTTTTCTGAATTTTTAAAAACTTTTAAAGAAGAGGTAACCCCATTCTACTCACACTGTTTCTAGAGATTCAAAAGGAAGAAACCCTTCCAAATTCATTCTATGAACCTCCATTACCCTCATTCCCAAAACGGATAAGAATATGACAAAAAAGGAAAATTACAGGCCTATATCTCTGATGAATATAGATGCAAAATTTATCAACAAGATGCTTGCTAACCATATTCAACAGCGTATAAAAAAGGCTATTCATGACGACCAGGTAAGTTTTATTCCAGGGATGCAAGGATGCTTCAACATATGTAAAACCATAAATATAATACACTAAATAAAAAGAAAGAAAGTTAAAAAACCATCATTACAATCGCACAAAATGCATTCAACAAAATACAAAATGGTTTTATGATCAAGACTTTGAGTAAAATTGGCATAGAAAGACCATTTCTCAGCATAATAAAGCCATTTATGAAAAACCTACAGCTAACATTATATAGAATGGGTAAAACCTGGGACCAGCAGTTAGTGTAATGGCTTTGTC
>NW_006160202.1:1010483-1015457 GCF_000334495.1 Tupaia belangeri chinensis
AATTAACTTACAAAAATCTATAGCATTTCTATATACAAACAACAAGCAGACAGAGACAGAACTGAAGAATGTAATTCCATTTACCATAGCCACAAGAAGTATAAGATACTTAGGAATAAAACTAACCAAGGAAGTCAAAGACCTCTACAAAGAAAACTATGAAAACCTTAAAGAGGAAATTAAAAAGGACACTAAAAAGTGGAAGGACATCCCATGTTCCTGGATTGGCAGAATCAATATAATAAAAATGTCAATCCTACCCAAATTAATTCTACATGTTCAATCCAATCCCAATAAAATTAGAAGAGACATTCTTAACAGATCTAGAAAAGACAATCATAGAATTTGTCTGGAACCATAAAAGACCCTATTTTGCTACAGCCATTCTGTGCAAGAAGACTGGAGTAAGTGGTATCTCACTCCCTGACCCCAAAAGATATTACAAAGTTGTGATAATCAAAACAGCATGGTATTGGCAGAAAAATAGACACAAGGAGCAATAGAACAAAGTAGAGACTCCAGAAATAAACCCCAAAACATACAGTCAACTCATCTTTGACAAAGAGTACCAGTCAATCCACTGGGAAAAGGGAAACTTCTTTAGCAAATGGTGTTGAAAAAACTGGGTATCCACCTGCAGAAAGATGAATCCAAACCCTTATCTGTTACCTTTAACAAAAATCAACTCAAAGTGGATAAAATATCTTAACCTAAGACTGCAAACTATAAAGCTACTGATGGAAAACACTGGGGAAACTCTGGGAGACATTGGGGTAGGCAAAGACTTCTTAAGAAAGAACCCCCAAAGCACAGGCAATAATCTCCCAAATAGACAGATGGGATTACATCAGATCAAGGAGTTTCTGCACAGAAAAGGACACTGTAATTGGTGTAAATTAACAATCCTAGGAACAGGAGAGAATTTTTGTTAACTGTGCCTCAGATAAGGAACTTATAACCAGAATACACAGGGAACTCAAGCAGCTTATCCGGAAGAAAATGATTAATCCAATTAAAAGATGGGAAAAAATGAGCTGAATAAACAGCTCTCTAAGGAAGACATATGAACAGCCAAAAAGCATATGAAAAAATTCTTAACATCCCTCGTTGTAAGGGAGATGCAGATCAAAACCACAATGAGATACCACCTAACTCCAGTCAGAATGGTGAAGATTTAAAAAACAAATAATGATAAGTGCTGGAGAGGATGTGGTGAAAGGAGAACACTCCTACACTGTTGGTGGAATGTAAATTGGTACAGCCACTGTGGAGAATGATATGGAGGTTCCTCAAAGATCTTCAAATAGAACTACCATATGATCCAGCAATTCCATCCTGGGTATCTACCCAAAGGACAGGAAAGCACTCAGTTGGAAAAGTGCTTGCACCTCTATATTCATTGCAGCCTTATTCACTATTGCTAAGACATGGAACCAACCCAAATGTCCAGAAGCAGGTGAATGGATTGAAAAATTGTGGCACATATACTCCATGGAATACTATTCAGCCATAAAAACAACAAGGCCATGGAATTTGATAGAAAGTGGATGAATATGGAAGATTTGTTGCTGAGTAAAATAGGCTAGGAAAAGAAAGACATTGTATGTCTCCACTTAACATGTACCAACTGTCTGCACTCTATGGTAGAGACTGAAAGACTGGAGAACATAAAAGTATTAAAAATTGCAATGGACACTAGAGACAAAGTGGAAAGAGAGTGTGAGTGAGGAAAAGGAAATTGGCAGGGGTGTAGAATAGAGAGGTAAGACACTTGTGGGACAGATAAGGTCTATTATCTGTTGACAAGGATGTGTATGGTGGTCTTAACTGGGCTGGACTGAGGTGTATATCATGCTGGGTAAAGTCTCTTCACAATCTAAATTATGTATAGCTATTTAATGTATGAATAATAAGAATATATATATAAAGCCAGTAAGTTCCAGGAGTTGAAGAAGTCTTTGTGAGAGCTGAAAGAGGAAATATACACAATAAAACAAATCAAATGGAACTGTTGGAGATGAAGGCTATAATACAGAAGGTCAAAACCTCCTTTGAAAGTATTAATAGCACACTAGATCATAGAGAAAATTGAATCTCAGGTGTAGAAGACAGGATCACTGGACTAGTAAAATTCACCATGAAGACTGAGAAAATAGCCCAGAAAAAGATAATAATATATGAAAAATAATAGATAACATTAAAAATCCAAACATCCTGATAATTGGTATTCCAAAAGTGAAGAGACTAATAACAGCTGGGACCAGCAGTTAGCGTAATGGCTATGTCGCTGGACTCCCATGTAGTTGACCGTGGTTCACGTCCCAGACCCGGTGGCTTAAAACTCACGCCGGGCGCGTGTGCGTGCCTGCCCAAGATCCCAAGAGAAGAATGGAGGAGAAGGGATTGTGGTGTGGCCATCCCCCTGGGGGCTGATTTCTCACTTTCTGTCTCTCTGTCTCTGTGTCTGTCTGGCAAGTGCACACGCCCTAGGGGGAAAAAAAAAAAACTCTAAAAAAAAAAAAAAAAGAGAGGCTAATAACATCAAACAGCATTGACAATCTATTCCATGAAATCAAGGACAAAAATTTCCCAAAACTAGAGAGGCATTCAAAGATCCAGACCCAAGAAATACAAAGGACCCCAAATAAGATCAACCCAAGAAGATCTTCTCCAAGACACAGTATAGTCAGAATGATCAATAACACAGACAAAGACAAGATATTCAGACTGGCAAGAGAGAAACATCAAGTTATCTACAAAAGATATCCCATCAGGCTAACAGCAGACCTCTCATCAGAAAAAATGCAGTCAAGGAAAAATGGGAAAATATATTCAAAGTGTCGTTTTGACTAAAAACAATTTCAACCAAGAATACTAACCCAGCAAGATTATACTTCATATGGCAAGAGAAGAACATTCTCAGAAAAACAAAACCTGAAAGAATTTACCAACACCAGACCAGCTATCAAAGAAGTTCTGAAGGGAGTTCTATCCCAGGAAAATGAAAGTCAAACACACAGAAATAAGAGTTCAAAAACAACTAAAAACATGTCCACTTTAATGGAAGAGACAAGTCCAGAGTTGAATATTATCTTCCAGAATTTAAACAGAAAGATCGGCCCACAACAGAATATAAAGTACATGAGCTTGAACTGGTGAAATAGTTATTTTATGACTTTTGACTAAAACATCAATGATCTTCTATGCTTTGTTTTCCAGTACTAAGAAGTTTTTATCTTTTCTCAAGTTCTGGACAGGTTCATGCACCTACTGTTTGAACAGAATACTAACCTGTCTCCTGGATTTAAGTATTAAGCAAAGTTCACTTAACATTTTTTATTTTGATTTATTAAAGCTAAAACTGCCTTTTTTTTTTTTTGGAGAGGTTTTCGCTATAGGGCACGTGTGCTCACCAGATAGACAGAGAGAGACTGAGAGATAGAAAGCGAGAAATCACCGCCCGGGGGGATGGCCATGCCGCAATCCCTTCTCCTCCATTCTCCTCTTGGGATCTTGGGCATGCACACACACACGCCCGGTGTGAGTTTTAAGCCACTGGGCCTGGGACACAAACCACGGTCAACTACATGGGAGTCCAGTGACATAGCCAAGCCATTACGCTAACTGTGGCCCCTAAAACTGCCTTTTTTTCACATTAAAAAAAGTATTCTAAAAATACCTATTCAGTGACCACAGTACGCTTATATAGCCTGAGCTATGTGCTATTTTATAGTATATTCATTCTATCAATAGAGTGTCATACCTAAAGTAAACTTTTGTTCACAGATATGTATATATCACCTGAAAATACTATGGAAGTATCTAGATTAATTAAGATATTTTGTGAATCAGTACAATGTGGGAAAGAATAAAGGAATGAAAAGCAACTTCAGATACCAGAGACAGAATGGGAGGAGGATGGGAAATGGCAGAGGGTGAAAAATGGGAGAGGGGGGGAATATATACAAGAAACAAGAAATGGAAAATTATTTGTTGAAGATACTATGTATGATTAAGCCACTTTACAGAGTATTCTTGCTGGAAAATCACATTTTGTATGCTGTGGTGATGTTCAGTGAAAGTATGTAAAAATTAATTAATTAAAATAAAATAAACCCTAATCTAAACCATGTTCTTTTATTTGGAGCTCTTACCAAAGTAAGTTAATAAAACTGGAAAGATTAATTATGTGTTTTGTGGAATAAATATGCTTTTTTAAACACATGGGATAAAAGAATGCCTGGTGGAATGGCCTGGAAAGCACTGGACCCTAATACTCTTTTTTCAGATCTCACTCCATGTCCCTGTTTTCTCCTGCATTTCAAAACCAAGGTTCTGACCTTTGGCTGCTATGCAGCACCTACCATGTCCACTGTCAATAGGGTTTAGGGATTATGAAACATCACCAGTGGCCAGGCAGAAAATTACAGCTCAGGATAAGGGTGAAACAAAGTCCTGCCACATGATAGGGGCAGGGAAGGGGTAGGTAAAGGGCCTGGGAAAAGAGAAAGGAAAAGCTGAGCAACGCCAGACTTGAGTAAACTGCTTTCACTTTTTTTTTTTATCATCATAATCTTCTTTATATTACATTGTATTACATATAACTTTACAGTGTATTACATTGCTTTTTCAAAAGGGAATGCCATGCATGTCAGTCAGTACAGAGACATTAATCTCCCCACTTCAACATTCAATATCTTTTCTATGTTTTCCCCAATCATTATTATTATTATTCTAATTATTTTTTTTTAATAAGCCATATCTGTTTCTCACTAACGTCCTGCCTTTCTATTGTTCACTTGCTATCTTTCTCTATCCTCTTCTCTTCACCTCCCCCATTCCACACTGTCCTATTCTCATTAAGAACCTTCACTGCTTTTATGTCCTTCAATTTTTTACTCTCTACCATAGAGTGCGGATAGTTGGCATATACTGAGTGGATACATACAATATCTTTCTTTCATAGCCTGGCTT
>NW_006160202.1:1017180-1020288 GCF_000334495.1 Tupaia belangeri chinensis
GCCAATGGTGTGTCGATCTTGTTAATCTTTTCAAAGAACCAGCTTTTGCTTTCATTTATTTTCTGTATGGTTCGTTTATTTTCTATTTCATTTATTTCCACTCGAATCTTTATTATTTCTTTTCGCCTGGCATTTTGGGGGTTTGTTTGTTGTTGTTTTTCCAATTCTCTGAGGTATGATGATAAGTTATCTACTTGCCATCTTTCCATTTTTTTCTTATGCGCACTAATTGCTCTGAATTTTCCTCTTATGACTACTTTTGCTGTGTCCCATAGATTCTCGACACTTGTGTACTCATTATCATTTGTTTCCATAAATTTTCTTTATTTCTGCCTTAATTTCTTCAGTAGTGAAGAAGTCATTCAGAAGTAGGTTGTTCAGTTTCCATGTGTTCATGTATTTTTGGGGTTGTTTCTTGAAATTAATCTTGAGTTTAATTCCATCATGGTCAGAGAAGATGCTGGGTACAGTTTCTATGCCTTTGAATCTGTAAAGGCTTGATTTGTGTCCTAATATATGATCTATCTTTGAAAAGGTTCCATGTCAGGGTGAGAAAAATGTATATGTTGTGGATGTAGGGTGGAAAGTTCTATAGATATCTGTCAAGCCCATTCCATTTATAGTATCATTAAAGTCCTATATCTCTCTATTTATTTTCTGTCTAGAAGATCTGTCTATAGGAGATAAGTAATATCTCTGTCAAGAGGCCTCCCCTAACTTTCCTCCCTAACCTGGGTTATGTGCACATTCGTCCCCCATATTTCTTTCAAAAGTCCCTCAGAGCACATTTCTCCAGATTATATGCTTTTCTTCCCCCAGTAAACAGTAGGAATCTTGGGATCCATGATACTGGTTTTTTTTTTTTCTTGTTTTGTTTTGCTTTGTTTAGTCAAATTAATTTGTTTCTTCAGCATTGCCATAGCATGTTGTCTAGCACAGGAAATACTTAGTAAATATTTACTAAATGCATAAATGAATTAATAAGTAAAGAAACAACTATCAGAATGACAAATAGAAACATAATATTTAGTGAGTAGTTCTATTTCAGGAAATACATGTTTAATGTTTTAGCATTCTTTTCTTTTCAGAATTATTTACTTATTTAATTTTATTTGTTGTTATTATTATTTTTTAATTTGACTAGAGAGAGAGAAAGGGAAAGTGAGAAGACAAGAGGTCAGGTCCAGGACTTGGACCTTGATCGGCCATGTAGAATAGTTAAAACTTTAGAAGAGCCAGTTTAATCTGCAATCTCCTGACAAGTCAGTGAAACTAAGGCAGGGCCTTTCACTGCCCTGACTTAGCTCCAGCTCTGGCCCCAGCCCAGCTCTCCGACCTCAGACCCTTCCCAACTCTGCAAGAAAGGGCAGGCCCTAGCTCTCCAGCAGACTCCAGTTCCATCTGCGGCCCCCTTCCCAGTCAGAGAAATTGAGGTAGGGCCTTTTATGGGCCCCAGTCACAGCTCCAACTTAAACCACAGCCCAGCGTTCTGAACTTCAGAGCCCCCTTCTACTCCCAACCTCCCCAAAGGTGGGCTACTTTTTTCCCTCCTCTTCTTTTTTTAAATTTCCTACTTCTCCTCATTCCTTAGGACAACCCCCAGCCCTTCAGCAGAGCCCAGTTCCATCTGCAGCTCCC
This sequence comes from Tupaia belangeri chinensis, assembly GCF_000334495.1. Classification (NCBI taxonomy): domain Eukaryota; kingdom Metazoa; phylum Chordata; class Mammalia; order Scandentia; family Tupaiidae; genus Tupaia; species Tupaia belangeri. The sequence continues at coordinate 1,018,819 of NW_006160202.1, forward strand.
TGTTGAAATGTTTTTCTTTTTTCTCTTTCATACTCTTTTTTTCTTCCCTCTTATATTGTCATCTTCTCCTCATCCTCCTCCCTCCTAAAGGGACTAGACAGGTCTAGAATCATAGTTTTCAAATACCCTTGTATTGTGAGGCTCCCTGGGAACCTTCCTTTTACTGATTCATCTGTGAAAAGGGAGAAACTGCTATTCAGACACCTGAATAGAAGTCTCCTCTTGTGGGAACCACATTGCTAAACAAAGCAGAAGAGAGATTTGGCACACATCAATCCACAGCCAAAGGGTAGCGAAATTGTTCCCAGTGGCAGAAACATTCTTCAAAAAGATATCCAAAAGTGAATACGTCACCAAATGGCTAGAAGTAGAAGAGTTTCAGGTTTGAAGACACCAGGAAATATGTTTCCATCAGAAGAACACAATAATTCCTCTCCACCTCTTGAAAAAAAAAAAAAAAAAAGAAGTTACTGAAATGTTAGACAAAGAAATCAGAACATTCATACTGACAAAACTGTATGAGTTGGAACAGAAAAGAGACAATGAACTCCAGGCGATGAGGAAGTCCTTCCATGCTTTGAAAGAAGAAATGGATACTATAAGGAAAAATCATATGGAACGAGTAGAGATGAATCTGTAATACTTCAAAAACTCTCTCAAAAGTATTAAAAGCCAATTAGACCATGCTGAAGATAGAATCTCCAACATAGAAGATAAAATCAGTGACCTAGATAAAAACGCCACAAAAATAGAGAAAATACAATTTAAAAAAATGAGGATAATATACGAGAAACACTGGATTCTATTAAAGGTCCAACATCTGAATAATTGTTATCCCAGAAAGTGAAGAAACTAGTAAGGGCATGGAAAATCTATTCCATGGAATCCTGGAAGAAAACTTTCCAAGTCTAGAGAAGCACTCAAATATCCAGACCCAAGAAATAAAAAGGACCCCAAATAAAATCAACCCAAAAGGATCTCCCCCAAGGCACATCCTAGCCAGACTGGCCAAAACCACAGATAAAGACAAGATACTAAAATTGGCAAGAGAGAAACAACAAGTGACTTATGAAGGTCACCCCATCAGGCTAACACCAGACCTTTCAATGGAAACAATGCAAGCAAAGAAAGAATGGGAAGATATGTTGAAAGTGTTAAGAGAGAAACAATTTCAACCGAAGTTATTATATCTAACAAGATTATACTTCATATGGGAAAAAAAAGATTAAAATCTTCTCAGATTTTAACAAAACCTGAAATAATTTGCCAACACCAAAATAACTCTTTAAGAAATTCTGAAGGAACCAGCAGTTAGCATAATGGCTATGTCACTGGACTCCCATGTAGTCAAGCATGGTTTGAGTCTTGGACCCAGTGGCTTAAACTCAGAGCATGCACGTGTGCATGTGTGCCCAAGATCCAGAGAGGAGAATGGAGGAGAAGAGACTGCAGTGTGGCCATATTCCCGGG
>NW_006160202.1:1020385-1021915 GCF_000334495.1 Tupaia belangeri chinensis
TCCCCCCGTCTCTCTCTTCCTCTCTGCCCCTCCATCTCTCTCCTTCTCTGCACAACTTAAATAATAATTAATAATAATAATAATAATAATAATGGAGTTAAATAAATAATTCTCTTTTAAAAATACAACCAAGACAATGGATAAAAAGTTCAGAAATATCGAGGCAAAGGGAAGAGGCCTTCTTGACACAGCCACATGGATTCTGCAAACTAGCCATTTTTGGGAAACAGAATTCAAGACTTCCCACTGATAATTTGGCTTCCAGCACACAAAACTCACGTGGTAGGAAGACCTCTTCCAGGCCTCCTGTCTCTGTACCTGTCTTTGTCTCTCTCTACCTCTGTCTTGGTCTCTGTCTCCTCTTTTTTTTTTAATTTTTACTTTTTAGAATTTTTTAAGGTAAAGCATTTTCTGCACTTTCTGGCCCCTCCTACTGCCTTATTTTGTTAACATAATTACCTCTCCCCCTTCCAACTTCGGAGAGGCAAAGGGAAGAGGCCTTCTTGAAGACACAACCACATGGATTCTGCAAACTAGTCATTTTAGGGGAACAGAAATCAAGACTTCCCACTGATAATTTGGCTTCCAGCACACAAAACTCACGTGGTAGGAAGACCTCTTCCAGGCCTCCTGTCTCTGTACCTGTCTTTGTCTCTCTCTATCTCTGTCTCAGTCTCTGTCTCCTCTTTTTTAAAAAAAATTTTGCTTTTTAGAATTTCATGTGGCCCACAAGCGTGCTGTGTGGTTTTCCAATTTTTGTTTTTTTCTTTTTACTGAAATTTTTTTTAAATACTAATTTTTAAAGTTATACTGAGAAGTTTTACCTTCATTTTTTTCTTCTCTTTTTCTGTTTCTTGGTGGTTTTTTTGTTTGTTTTTTGTTTGTTTGGTTTTTTTTGCTGTTGCTGTTGTTTCTCTCTTTCTGTTTCCTTTTCTGCATGCTCCTCAATGCTCAGATTGAACTTCCAAGTTTGGGAAGAAACTGACCATCAACCAGATGACTAGAAATCGCTGCAGGACCACAAGAAATATGGAAAAGCAGGAAAATACCTCTCCTTCAAGGGAAAAGGATAACTCGGATTCATCCACACACATTTCATGGGAATTCATGGAAATGTCTGATAAAGAATTCAGAACATTCATAATGGCAAAACTAACAGAGATGGAAGAGAAGAGAGACAATGAACTGCTCAAGAGGAAAGAGAAAGAAGTTGTTGAGTTCCAGGAGGTGAGGAAATTCATGCAAGATCTAAAAGAGGAATTTCACACTTTACAAAATAATCAGATGGAACTGTTAGAGATGAAAGCTACAATACAGGAAGTCAAAATCTCCCTTGAAAGTATTAAAAGCAGACTAGATCGTACAGAAAATAGAATCTCAGACATAGAAGAGAAAATTGCTAGCCTAGAAAAATCCACCATGAAGACTGAGAAAATGGCCCAAGAATTTGAGACTAATATACGAGAAATACTAGATACCATCAAATGTCCAAACATCCAGATAATAGGCATCCCAGAAGGTGAAGAAACT
>NW_006160202.1:1022006-1024662 GCF_000334495.1 Tupaia belangeri chinensis
TCTGCATTTAATTTCAACCGAGAATACTGTACCCAGCAAGATTGTTGTTCATTTGGGAAGAAAAGACATGAACATTCCCAGATAAACAAAACCTGAAAGAATTTACCAGCACCAGACCAGATCTCCAAGAAGTTCTTAAGGGAGTGCTATGTCAGTAAAATTAAATGCAGACACACAGAAATAAGATTTCAAAAATTAAGAAAATGGGCAACTTAATTATAGGGACAATGTTTGGAGATGAATATTATATCCCCAAATTCAATCTGGAAGATCAAACCTTAACAGAAGAAAGATTAAGTACATGAGACTGAACTGATGAAACAACATTCTGTGACTTGGCTAGAATATTGCTGCTTTTCTTCTAAGCTTTGTTTTCTGGTTTTAAAGGATTTTTGTCCTGTCTTGAGCTGCCGATAGGTGCATGTACCTACTATTTGAACAGAATACTAACCTGTTTCTAGGCTTTAAGTTTCAAGGAAATATCATTACCAGTTCAAAACTGTTTTTCTTGAAATTACCAGCTGAACTTGCTATTGAAAGTAGTTAGATTACTTATGATATTGTGTGATCAACAAAAAAATTGAAGACAACTGTGGACAGCAGAGATAGTGTAATAAGAGAGTGGAATAGGCAGAGGGTCAGACATGGGGTAAAAAACATATATATATGAAAGTAAAAATGGAATATTATGGATGATAACATGCATGATTAAGCCACTATGCAGTTTATTCTAGAGGGGAACCCACATTTAATATGTTGTGATGATGCTCAGGGAATGAATGTTAAGTAATTTTTTTAAAAGTTGCATGAGAAAAAAACAGTAAAACTGTTCATATTAAAAATTTTAAAAAATGCATATTTGATGACTGCAGTAAGCTATATAGTCCCAGCTGGGTACTACTTTATAATATGTTCATTCTACACACTGAGGTTTATGCAGAAAAGAGAATAAAATAAAAGGAAATAGGAAGAGGTGAATTATCTCTATTTGCAGATGACATAACTTCTATACATAGAAAACCCAGTGGTATCCCAAAAAATTTCTTAGAAATAATAACTGAATACAGTAAAGTTGCAGGATACAAAATAAGATACAGAAATCTATAGCATTTCTATATACGAACAGCAGGTAGACTGAGATAGAACTGAAAAAAGTGATTACATTTACCATAGCCACAAAAGTATAAGACACTTAGGAATAAACCTAACCAGAAAGTAAAAGACCTCCACCAGGAAAACTATGAGAAGCTAAAAAAAAAAAAATTGAAAATGACACAAAAAGTGGAAGGACATCCAATGTTCCAGGATTGGAAAAATTAAAATTCATATAATCAAAATGGCAATTCTACCCAAATTAGTCTACATATTTAATGCAATGCCAGGCAAAATGCCAGAAACATTCTTCACAGATCTAGAAAAGACATTCATGCAATTTATCTGGAACCATAAAAGACCTTAGTTGCCAAAGCAATTTTGCACAAGAAGAGTGAAGTGGGTGACATCTAATTCCCTTACCCAAAAATATACTACAAAGCTGTGATAATCAAAATAGCATGACATTGGTACAGTAACCACAGGTGGACCAATGGAACAGAAAAGAGACAAAAAAAAAAAAAAACCTAACGCGCACACATCCACAGATTTTTGACAAAGAGTACCAGTCAATCCAGTGGGGAAAGGAAAACCTCTGCAGCAAATGGTGCTGGAAAAACTGGATATCCACCTGCAGAACGATGAATCTGAACCCCTACCTCTCACCATTGACAAAAACCTACTTAAAGTGGATCAAAGATCTAAACCTAAGACCTCAAACTATAAAATTACTGCTGGGAAATACTGAGAAAACTCTGGGAGACATTGGGGTAAGCAAACACTTCTTAAATAAGACCCCTCCAAAGCACAGTCAGTAATCCCAAATATAGACAAGTAGGATTACATCAGATTAAGAAATTTCTGCGCTGCCAAGGACACAATAATCAGTGTGAGTTGAGAGCCCTCAGAATAGGAAAATATTTTTGTAAATTATGCATTGGATAAGGGACTGATAAACTGAATATACAGGGAACTCAAGCAGTTGTCCCCCAAAAAAAGATGATCAACCCTATTTAAAGATGGGAGAATGGGTTGGAAAAACCACTCTAAGGAAGACATACAAATAGCCAAAAGGCATATGAAAAAATGCTTGACCTCCCTCATTATAAGGGAGATGCAGATCAGGACCACAATGAGATAGCACCTAACCCCAGTCAGAATGATTAAGTTTAAAAAAACAGAAAATGGTAAGTGCTGGTGGGGGTATGGTGAAAGGAGGGCTCTCCTACACTGCTGGTGGGAATGTAAATTGGTCCAATCACTATGGATAACATTGTGGAGATTCCTCAAAGATGTACAAATTGAACTACCATATGATCCAGCAATCCCATTCCTTGGTATCTACTCAAAGGACAGGACAATCCTTAGTTGGAAAAGTGTGTGCCCTTCTATGTTTAATGCAGCATTATTCACAACTGCTAAGACATGGAACCAACCCAAATGGCCATGAACAGATCTATGGATTGAAAAAGTGTGACACATATACTCTATGGAATACTACTCAGCCATAAAAAAACAAGACCCTGGTTTTGGCAGATAGTGGATGAATATGGAAGATTTCCTG
>NW_006160202.1:1024853-1031235 GCF_000334495.1 Tupaia belangeri chinensis
GAAGTAGAGAGGGAAGGCATTTATGGGACAAAGAAATGGGTTATTATCTTTTGAAGAAAATGGGTATAATATTCTCAACTGGATTTGTGAGAAATGGATATATGTTGAATATTCATTTTGCAAGCTAAGTGACATATGTGATTGAATGTATAAAATAAATTGAAATAAAAATAAGAAAAAACATGAATGCAAAACCAAATCAATAGCACATGTATCCCTTTCAAGGAAGTATGAAGTGTGCAGAAGAGCTTCTACGACCACCCATTGACCTGGACAGAGATGAAAGACACTCAAGAGATGAGCATCAGCTTTTGGCTGATCATCATAGCAGAGTTATGTCAGTTTTACTATGAGTTGCAGCTTAATAGGATAATCTAAGGGATGTCCTTTAGAAAATCACTGTTGGAGCTGGCAGATGACATGGTGGTTAAGGTGCTGGACTCCCACATGGACAACTGTGTTTGAAGTCCTAGACCTGATGGCTTGCGTTCTCACTTTCCTCCCACTTCTGGTCAAATTTAAAAAACAATAAGTAATTATTTTTAATATAATAATAATTTTTTCAATTTTTTAAAGAAATAAATAGCACTCTACTTCTTTGTGCCTTAGTTCCTTTATTGTCCAATGTAGAGTTAATTATTGTAACTTTCTTCAGCTGATTATAAGGATTTGTAAATATTTGTAATCTTCTTGGGACAGAGGTGGGCACACAGTTGTTTTGTTTTGTTTTGTTTTGTTTTTTAGTAAAAATTGTTTCAATCATTAAAAATAAATAAAATAAAGTAAAAAATAAAACTTTAGAAGATCTTGCTTCTGGCCTGCACACACTGCCAGAAACACACTTCCACAAATGTTATTACCTCTGGAATTTCCTTTCTTTACCCTGGGCAATTTTTCTCTGGACACTTCCATGTGAAGTACTAATTATGGAACTGGGGCACATTCCCCAGAGCTCCGTCCTAACTTCTAAATAACAAGGAGAGTTGATTCCACTGTTCCCTCTCATGAGAGGATTCATCAACATCCCTCCTCTCAAACTGCTATGCCCTTTAGATTCAGGATGAATATTTTTGTTACCACAATCAGCTAATGTTGATTTGCTAACACCACGAGGCTCAAGTCCTTACTTTGTCTGTGCCCCATTACAGGACTTTACAGAAAAAGACATCACCACCTCTGCTCAGATCTCAATGCTTTGCAGACTTAGTGCCTGCATGTCCAGACATTCTACTCGCTCCTCTGCTGACAAGCCAGATGGCACTCACTCCGTCTTTCTGAAGCATCTGGATCTGATCTCAGACACTCATTCAGAAATCAACACAGTCATGCAATTAGGTCCTTTCTTATCCTGCCATTTCAAATCCAGACAACCCAGAGTAAAAGCAAAAGGCCAAATTATCATCTGAAAACAAGGTGTAAATAGAAGTGCCAGAGATTAGACATGAAGGTAAGTTTGTTATTACATTGCACTAGGGAAGAATGATCTTGCAGCTGAGAGGCATTTGGGGATACATTTCACAGTAGGCTTGCCCTCTAGGTGTGTAAGGGGAATGGCAGGTGTGTACATATGTGTACTCATGGGTTCTAGCTTTGTACTTAGGAACTTGTGCACACGTGTACTAGGGTGTTATCTGTACAATTTTGTTAGCATTTGCCTGTTTTCACAGTGTGGCACGTTTGAAAATGAATGGTTTAAGCCTTGCCTGGCTAGACTGGTGTGTGGTTATGTAATTATAACACTAAAAGAATTTGGCTTTGTGTAACTCATCTTTGCTAGCCACCACTGAACTGTAAGCCTGAACATCACTCACTTACACTTCAGTCATGTTCAATATGACCATAACACTGAAAAATTACCTAGAAATAAAAAACAGACCGCATATTTTATTATCCTTTACAATCTCTAGCATGCTGAAGCCTGCTTTCTAAAAAACGGGAAGGGCTTCCAAGTTAGACAGAGTCCAGTCAAAACTCTATTATGCATGTATAAACCATAAGACCTTGGACAATTACCCTCCTATTCTACTCTATAAAATAAAACTATTGCCTAAGTATCCAGTGAGTTCAGATTGGAGTAAATATATAGAAAGGAATAGAAACTTTCATTCCACCTCTGTCATTTCATTCCACCTTTGTCCAGTGAAGAAAATCTTTAAAAACCTGTTTCTCGATTGGTGAAACATGGATGCCAATAATTAACATCAGATACCTACTATGTGCCAGGAACTTTTCTAAAAAGTTTGCATATTTAACCAATTAATCTATTCCTATTTTCATATGAGGACACTGGGGCACAAAGAGGTATAGTAACATGCCCAAGATTGTTCAACTGGGAAATAGCAGAGTTATGACAGGCATTTGGATTAAAAATTTTTGTCCTTTTATTTTAAAGAATTATTTAATTTTATTTATAATAATTATTATTGGGTTTTTGTTTGTTTATTTGTTTTTTGCTACAAGGCACACACACCAGAGAGAGAGAAAGTGAGAAAGGAATCTGCCAGGTCTGGGACTCAAACCACAGTTAGCCATGTGGGAATCCAGCGCCTTACCCACCATACCTGCTGGCCCTAAAACTCTTATTCTTAATCACCACATTAATACTTGTTCTGGGGGACAGCAGGTGTTGTGTGGACTCTCACACAGCCAGCCATGTATCGAGTTCTCATCCTGGTGGCTTTCTCTCTCTCTCTCTCTGTCTCTTTCTCTTGCATTTACCGTATAGCAATTTTTTAAAAGGAACAATAATGAACAAACAAATTTAAATAATTAATTCTTTTTTAAATAATTATTTTATTTTGCCTTCCAACCGAACACCCAGAGAAAAGCCTGAATCCCTGTACATCTGACGTAGGCCTATCCCTGCCACCATAACCGGAAAACCTCTGCCCCAAATCCTTCCTTCTGGCCCAACACCCAGCAAAAAGCCAGAATCCATAAGCATCTGAGGTAGAAAGTATCGTATAATCTATCAGATGACTAGAAACTACCAACATACAAGAAATATGGGAAATCAAGAAACTATTCTCTCACCCAAGGAGAAAGAATAGACCTTCATCATCCGTAGACAGTACAATGGAACACGTAGAAATGTAAGATAAAGATTTTTAGGCTATTCATAGTGACAAAGCTAACAGAGATGCAAGGGAAGAGAGACAATAAACTCCAGAAAATGAAGGAGAAAAGATACAATGAGTTCCAGGATGTGAGGAAGTTCTTCCATGATCTGAAAGAGGAAATACACATCATAAAAAAGAATCAAACGGAACTGTTAGAGATGAAGGCTGCAATACAGAAAATCAAAACCTCCCTTAACAGTATTAAAAACAGATTACATCATGCAGAGGAATCTCAGATGTAGAAGACAGAACCTCTGACTTAGAAAAATTCACCAAAAAGACTGAGAAAATAACCAAAAAAAAAAAAAGAGAGAGAGAGAGAATAATATATGAGTAATACTAGATACCATTAGACACCCAAACATCTGGATAATTGGTATCCCAGAAGATGCAGAAACTTATCAGGGCATTGATAATCTATTCCATGAAATCCTGGAAGAAAACTTTCCAAAGGATCCCACATAAAATTAACCCAAGAAGATCTTCTCCAAGGCACATCAAAGCCAAATTGACCAAAACCACAGACAGAAGTAAGATACTAAAGTTGGTAAGAGAAAAATAATAATAATAATAGTATAAGAAGAAAAAATAAAGAAAAAAATTGGCAAGATAAAAAAGTCAAGTTACTTTCAAAGGATATCCCATCAGGCTAACAGCAGACCTCTCATTGGAAATAATGCAAGCAAGAAAGAATGGAAAAATATATTCAATGTGTTAAGTGAAAAGCAAGTTCAACAAAAATACTGTATCCAGCAAGATTATCCTTTATGTAGGAAGAAAAGATAAAAACAATCTCAAGAGAAACTGGCTGGAGCACGTGAGGTTCTGTTTCACAGAACCTAATAGAAACTCTCTAGAGGATTCTTCAGTCACCATGTCAACCAACAATGATGTTTCTCTCTCTGCATATGATAAATATCAGGGATCCAAACTTATCTGAAAAGCTAAAGAGGCACCATTTGTCCCCATTGGAATGGCAGACTTTGCAGCAATTGTTGCATATGGACTACACAAACTGAACAGCCGGGGAAATACTAAAAATGTCTGTCCACTTGATCCGCATGTGTGTGGCAGCCCAAGGCTTTGTTGTGGGAGCAATGACTCTTGGTATGGGCTACTCCATGGACTAGGAATTCTGTGCAAAACCTAAACCTTAGAAGAGAAGATGCCATCTTAGTCTGGTCAGATGTGCTTGCTTTAGTTAAACATCTCATATTGAGATTACGTGTTTGTGTCAAAAAAAAAAAATCAATCGATGAGTTCAGATAAGATATTTTGAATATTGGCTTCCTATCTCACAGACTTGATTTGCTTGGTGACCAAAATGATTAGTGACTAGTTCACTAGCTAGGTCATTCAGGAAAATCAAGTTAACACAAAAGAAACCTGACACCCAAGTATACTCTGTAGTGCTAAAATCTCCACCTCCTTAAACCCTAATGATAAAACTAGTTCTAAAGAAGACTACAGACTAACCTTGAAGTACTCCCAGTTTGCTGCAGAATACCTCCTGCTTTGGGTATTATGTAGGAGTCTTGTTTACACCAGTTAATTCAACATTTTTCTGTGTGCTTTGTGGACTGGTTGAGTACTTCAGGTTTTAGGACTGGTTGACTTGGAGAACTGTTTTGAAAAAGTGAACGGATCATAATTTGTAAAGCCTTTTTTAACTGACATGTATGTGTGCTTAAATCAAACCTGAAAAGCTTGCAGTGCGGCCACAGAGTAGTGTTTATTTTATAATCACACTTGTAAACATGAGAATAAGTTAATTATGGCTTCCAACTTAGCTCTTTTGTAATTGCAGAATTACATTTTTGCTAATGTTAGATTAGAATAATTTTTCTTGGAATAGAAATATGTATTTTAAGTATTAACACAAGACTAAATGGAGAACACTTTTTAAATGTGTGCAGCATATTTATTTCTCTTAAAACTAAACAGATTACCTGTAAGGAAGTGATGAATGATTTATAAGCAAGCTGGTTGGTCTGACATTATCTAAAAAGTTTGACAACTACAGAATGCTTTATTGCACTTGTGAGATTCTCGTGACTAATCTGAATTTACATTCCATGATGACGACATGATATATATATTAAAGTAAGTGAAATATCAAAAAAAGTTCTCAGATAAGAAAAACTAGAAAGAATTTACCAACACCGACCAACTCTTCGAGAAGTTCTGAAAGGAGTACTATACCAGGAAAACTAAAGACAGACTGACAAGAGAACAAAATATGACCAAGAGAAAGGCCAACATAAGGGTAGGAACAAGTTCTGAAATATCAATAACAATGTTGAATGTTAGCAGAAAGGTCAAACCACAGTAACACTGCAAATTCAACAAGAGAGATTATGAGAGACTTAACTAGTGAAATAGAATTCTATGAGTTTTCACTAAAACATTATTGAATTTCATCTATGCTTTGTCTTCCAGATTTAAGGATTTTTTATTTCTTTTGAGTTGTTGGGTTCAAAAATTTGTTTAAAAAAAGATATTTTGTAATTGAAACATAAAATATTCTCCCTTCCTGACCACCTTTGCAATTAGAAAATATTTGTGAGCATTTTGATTTTGTGGCAGAATGGATATTTGCATAAATAAAATAATACAATAGTGTCTGATGCCTTGCATCAGAAATTGAATTCTTATGGGACTTTGTGCAAATAACAGACTAAATTGAGATTAACCTAATTCTTTTTTTGCAAATAAGTTAGTTTATACCTCTCTTTAGTAAAAGAGGGACTGGAGAGAGAACAAAAATTGTTTCAGAAGAAAATTACAGTGTGCTTGTCACTAAATTCTTTTTTTTTTTTTTGAATTTCAAAAACAAATTTATTGTACTTATTTTTCAATATTTTTTAACATTTTTTAATACATTCAGTCACATTATTTAGCTTACAAGGTGATCATTTCAATATGTGAACATTTCTCCCTAGTCCAGTTGATCAAAATATAATAATACTACCTCCCTGTCTCAACAATGCTATCTCCGTATCCCTCCTCCAAATGTTTTTCCCCAGGCCCCACTCCTCCACACACACCACATCTGGCATTCACACCCATCTCTTATATTTGTACATCCTTTAGTCCATCAGTTTCAGTTATAGAGTGCGGACACTCGGTATATATTAAGTGGGGGGACATACAGTGTCTCTCCTTCATAGCCTGGCTTGCTTCAATCTGAAAAAAATCTTCCATATTCTTCCACTTTCTGTCAAAAGCCAGGGTTTTGTTGTTTTTTATGGCTGAATAGTATT
>NW_006160202.1:1033636-1035022 GCF_000334495.1 Tupaia belangeri chinensis
CTAGTGGTGTATCAATTTTGTTTATCTTTTCAAAGAACCAACTTTTACTTTCATTTATTTTTTGTATAGTTCGCTTATTTTCTATTTCATTTATTTCTGCTCAGATCTTTATTATTTCCTTTCTCCTGGTATTTTTTGGATTATTTTGCTGTTGCTTCTCCAATTCTCTGAGGCATGATGTTAGGTGATCCATTTACCTTCTTTCCATCTTCCTCTTATGAGCACTAATTGTTATAAACTTCCCTCCTATGACTGATTTTACGGTGTCCCAAAGATTATGGAAACCCATGTCCTCATTGTCATTAACTTCCATTAATCTTTTGATTTTGGACTTTATTTCATCAGTAGTTGTGGAGTCATTCAGTAGTAGGTCATTTTATTTTCATGTATTTGAGTATTTTTGAGGATTTCTCTTGAAATTAAACTCAAGTTTAATTCCATCACGGTTGGAGAAGATGCTGGGAATAGTTTCTATACCTTTGAATCTGTAGAGGCTTGCTTTGTGCCCTATGATGTGGTCAATCTTCAAAAAGTTTCCATGTGGGGGTGAGAAAAAAGTGTATCTCGTGGTTTTTGAACGGAAAGTTCTATAGAGGTCAGGTCTGTTAAGTCCATTTCATTTATTCAGATCCTTTATCTCTTTATCTATTCTTTGTCTAGGTGATCTGTCCTGAGGAGATAGTGCAGTGTTATGGTCTCCAATAATTAGTGTATGGCAGTCTATCTCCCCTTTTAGATCTAATAGTCTTTCCTTCACATATTTGAGTGCTCCTGTGTTAGACGCATAGATATTTATAAGAGTTATATCTTCTTGATCTATTGATCCTTTTACTACAATATAGTGCCCTTCTTTGTCTCTTCAAACAGTTTTTGTTTTAAAGGCTATTTTTGTCAGAAATTAGTATCACAACTCCAACTCTTTTTTGGTTCCCATTTGCATGGAAAACCTTTTTCCAACTCTTCACTTTCAGTCTAGGTATGTCTTTATCAATGAGGTGGGTTTCCTGTAGGCGACAGATAGAGGGTTTCTGTTTTGTTATCCATTCGGCCAGTCTGTGTCTCTTGATTGGGGAATTTAATCCATTCACATTCAGTGTTATTATCGATGTAACTGGATCTGTCCCGACGTTTAATGTGGCCATTGTCACAGTAGCCTTTTATTCCTTTGTTTCTGTCTGTCAGCTCTTTAGTTTTCCTGGAACAGTACTTTCTTCAGGGTTACTTGAAGAGCTGGTCTGGTGCTGGCAAATTCTTTCAGGTCTTGTTTGTCTGAGAAGATTTTAATCTTTTTATCCCATATGACGGATAATCTTGCAGGATACAATAATCTTGGTTGAAATTGTTTCTCTCGGCCGCGCGGGGCGCCCGGCGGAAGCCGCGCGGGGC
>NW_006160202.1:1035283-1038854 GCF_000334495.1 Tupaia belangeri chinensis
AATTTTCTTCCAGGATTTCATGGAATAGATTTTCCATGCTGTTATTAGTTTCTTCACCTTCTGGGATCCCAATTATTCTGATATTTGTGCGTCTTACAGAATCTACTATTTCTCGTATATTATCCTTGTGTTTTTTTGTTATTTTCCCTATCTTTTTGGTGGTTCTTTCTACGTCAGAGGTTTTATCTTCTACATAAGAGATTCGATCTTCAGCATGGTCTAATTGACGTTCAATACTTTCAAGGGAGTTTTTGATTTCCTCTATTCCAGGCTTTATCTCTAATAACTCCATCTGGTTCTTTCTCAGAGTGTCCATTTCTTCTTTCATATCTTGGAATGACTTTCTCATCTCCTGTAGTTTGTTGTCTCTTTTCTGGTCCAACTCGAAGAATTTGTTCACCACAAATGTTCAAAATTCTTAGTCTGACATTTTGGTAACATCGTCCATTAGCATGAAAGATGGAGGGGAGTTACTCTGTACCTTTGATGGAGATACATTTCCTTGTTTATTCATACCGGAGGCTCTTTTTCTACTTCTAGCCATTGGAAGATGTACTAACTTTTAAATACCTGTTAGGCAAATGTTTCACTGGCTAGGAGTGTGTTTCCATTTTGTTGGGAATTGACGTCTGCCGAAGTCTCTTTTCCGTTGTTTTTAGTAATGTGGTCTCAAAAAAGATACTATAGTCAGGTGTCTGAAGAGCAGAATTTCCTTTTTCACAGCTGCCTACGGACTGGTTTGGGTGGATACTTGACTGGGGGTCTGGATGAGAGTCAGTGGAGGCAGTGTTGCCCCCTTGCTGGCCAGGTGACTTCAGATGTACCAGGCTGCTGGCTGCCACAGCCAAAGGGGCAATCTGTGGAGAGAGGGAGAGGAAGAAATTTACAAAAGAATGGGGGATGGTAAAGAAGAAAAATTAAAAAGCTTGTCTCTAAATTCTAACATTGTTCATACTTTAAGATCTTTGTGAGTCAATACAAAGTAAAAAAAGAAGTTTAGTATGGAAAGAAGTGAGGGGGGAGGGGAAAGGAAAGATAAAACTAGTGAAGTATACTCAATGGATAAAAAATGTGAAACTGTTTACTGACGAAAATGTATATATTAATATCCTTGTCTTGACTAACATGTATGGCATTTGGTTGAAAAAATAAATGTGTACTGTAAAGACGTGATAATTTGTAAATTTTGATTAATTAATTAATTTTTAAAAGAACTATTATATTTTATTTAACTTTATTTATTTATTTTAATTAGACCAGAGAGGAACAGAGTGTGGGCAAGGGAGAGAGAGAAAGAGAAAGAAAAAGTGAGAAAGCAAGCTGCCAGGTCCAAGACTCAAACCACGGTAGACCATGTGGGAGTCCAATGCCCTTAACCATCTTACCATCTGCCCTTGCCAATAAATCATTCTTTCCTAAAAAAAAAAAAAAAAAAAAAAAAAAAACTTGTTTTGGGACCAGCAGATAGTGTGGTCGTTAAGGGCTCTTGACTCATACATAGCTGACCACAATTCAAGTCCTGGACCTGGAAGCTGGCTTTCTCACTTTCCTTCTATCTCTTTCTCTCTCTTATTCTGTCCCTCTCCTCTATAAATAAAATTAAGCTAAATAAAATAATTCTAAAAAAAAAATACTTCTTCTGTCTAATGAGTATAAAATGGAAGAATTATATAAACATGATGTTTTGTTGGGCACAGAGGGTTTTTTTGTTCCTAAAAATTCTTAGAGGATTATAAAATTCTACTTAAAAGCCATAAATATCTTCTTTAAGATAAATTACCTATTCAATAATACCTGTCAAGAAACATTTAATAGAGAGATGATCCTTCACATGAATCATGATTTCTCTATCACAAAGTTATTCAATCAAAAGACACTTGAGAATGATGTTTCCTTTGTTTACTCAACTTCTTTTTCATTTCTTTAAGTAATATTTGATATTAAAGCCAGAGTGAATAGGACAGGAACCTTAGAGATCACCTAGTTCAGACTCTGATTTACATATTTGAAGCAAAAGGAAACTGCTTCAAAAGCAAAACTAGAAACAAAGGAAAATGACATCCTTATATCCTACTGGCCAATGGCAACTGTGCTAAGTAGAATCAAGGTCTCCTGACTTGAGGTCTAAAGAAAGTGCTCTTCTGTCTACCAAATGACTCTTCATTTGAAAGCTAACACACGTGTGCTAACGTGTTAATCCTGGTCATCACACTAGATCTTATCGAGGAACAGGCATGGGTATTGGAAGCAGCTTCTGTTCATAACACACTAGAAGTCCATACTCAGCAGTTTAATCACATTTATTAAAAACACAGGCACAATAACATTTTAAAGAACTTGTTTGACCAGACAGCAATTTATAAATAAGGCAGCTCCAAACCAGTAGTGGTCCAGGGGCTCCACAGAGGGACTGCAAGGAGGAGGCAAATGCAGAAGTAAAGCAAAGAAAATATTTAATAGGTTACAGTCAAACAGCTACCTTGCTGGGTCTATTCCAATAGAAAGGCCTAAATTTAATTATAAATTGATTCCTTGTGATGGATTGAACTTAAATTCTGTTTGTCATTATTATAAGCATTTACCCCAACAAAGCTCAAATGAAGTTTCACTGATGTTTGCAAATGAAGCAAGGTTAAAGTCACTGATGAGGTCTAATTGGCTTTGTGTACTCAGGTTGTTTCCATTGTCATTTACTTTAGCAGCTGCAGTAATAAGAGCAGCACACCTGAAACAAGGAAGGCATCTACCAAGTGGTGGTGAAGCCAAACTTACCGGCCCTTCTTGGTGGCACTATGCTTACTCTCAGGCACTACAGCTTTCAAATACCTGGGGTTGGGAGGGAACAGGGTGAGAGAGGCTCAAATGCCCTAAGGGCAGTCATGTGGGAGGGAGAAGAGCCTCTTCTCTGGCCCAAGGAGTACAACCAGGACCAGGAGGCAGAGAAGGGGCACTAACTGGGACCTTAACAGGCCCATGTACAAGTCCTCTGCAGTCACTGAATATCTGTGAGTTTAGCACGACCTACATCCTTTCAGAGGCCCAAGATTGTTATGTATACACAATGAGGCCAAATCCTATTGAGCATTTACAAACCATGTGACCTTGGAATCATCTGTAAAAATCTATGAGGTTCTATGTCCTTTATAGAATCCTGAAAGCAGGAGAATACTAGCTAGCAAGAGGCTTTCTAACTGCACTAAGGGTTCAGATCGGGACATGATAGTATAATCTGTAAAAGAATACTGGAAGTGCCACGGGGTTTTTCTTTCCATGTAAGGGGTAGTCACGCTTTGTATTTCCTCCTTCCACACATTCTCCTTAGGCCAACCACAGCACAGAGGAGGGCTTCCTCCTGCTGGGTTTCTGCGACTGGCCCTCCCTGCAGCCCCTGCTCTTCGCCCTTGTCCTCTGCTGCTACCTCCTGACTTTGACCGGCAATTCAGCGATAGTGCTGCTGGCGGTGCGCGACCCGCGCCTGCACACGCCCATGTACTACTTCCTCTGCCACCTGGCCCTGGTGGACGTCGGCTTCACCACGAGCGTGTTGCCACCGCTGCTGGCCAACCTGCAT
>NW_006160202.1:1038883-1039211 GCF_000334495.1 Tupaia belangeri chinensis
TGGGCTGCCTTGCCAATTCTGCTGCGCAAACCGCGCTGCTGGAGGCGCGGCCCCTGTGCGCGTCCCATCAGCTGGACCACTTTTTCTGTGAGCTTCCTGCGCTGCTCAAGCTGGTCTGCGGAGAGGGCAGAGACGTCATCGAGCGCCAGATGTTCGTCGCCCGCGTGGTCATCATATTGGTGCCCTCCGCCATCATCCTGTCCTCATATGGCGCGGTGGTCCGCGCTGTTTGGGGCATGCGGGCCAAGGGACGCTGGAGGAAAGCGATAGGCACGTGTGGGTCCCACCTGACTGCGGTCTGCCTCTTCTATGGCTCAGCGATTTACAC
>NW_006160202.1:1039235-1042418 GCF_000334495.1 Tupaia belangeri chinensis
CGTTTCACTCTTCTACACTGTGGTCACACCTGCTCTCAATCCGCTCATCTACACTCTCAGGAATAAGGAAGTGAAGGGGGCAGCTAGAAGGCTCCTGGGCAGTCTGCAGACGGGGCAAGCTGGACAGTGAGTGGATCCAGAAGGAAGGAGATACTAGTGGTGGGCCAGGGGCCAAAGACGGAAATACCACCCCACGGGAGAGTGCATCAGTTGACTGCTCAGGCTGTTCACTTCTGCGTCAGACTGTAAGATTCAACATCGGGGAGGAAGGGTCAGGAAATGTTCAAATTCTTGAGGGAAAATTCCTTATCCACATATACAGGTTTACGGAGTGGGGAACTTTTCCTAAGCTGAAGAGAAGCATAATTTGGAGGAAACCCTCCTCAACCTGAGGATAAAATCCCCTCAACACCCAAAGGAGAGAAAAATGATGCTTTCCTTTAGCTTTCTCCCAACCTCATGGCAGTTTCCATGTCAACAAGGAAACCATAGACCATGCTACAAAGAGACCCCGTCCAGTAAAGGCAGTCAGGGTCTGATTCCAGGGAATTTAGTCCAACCTAGTGCAAACCTGTAGAAAGTCAGATGACCAGTGCCCACCCCAGAGCTTTGATCCATGAATGTGGGGAATTGGGCTGACTGGGGAAACGTTCTGCAGTAAGTGGTTCTTGAACAAATTTTAAAGAGAAGGAATTAGCACTTGTGAAAGAAGATAGGCACATCTTAGGTTGTGAGGGAAACATACAAGTGACCAGTCCCAAGACATGAGAGGACAGTGACACAAAGGAGAACTGTGTCCAGACGATGGTATGGTGTAAGACAGCTGAATCCCACATGGCTAACTGCACAAATCTAGTATCAGACCCAGTGGCTTGAAAAACTCACCAAACGAGTGTGTGTGCATGTCCAAAATTCCAAGTAGAGTAAGAAATGGAGAAGTGATGGTGACCCTTTCCCATTCCGGACCACATCGGGTCTGCTTGTTGGTCTCTGAGACCTGAAAGTTGACAACTTCTTTGCACAACTCTGCAACCATCACCATGCCACAAAACATATATATGGAATTCCATCATAAATGCTATAAATACCATTTGGATTACCATAAGAAAAAGAGAAAGAAGGAAAGTCGGGAGGCTCATAAAGATTCAAAGAAGGGAAAAAAAGATGATTTCTCTGAAGGCTAAGCTCTATCACAAACAGCACCATGCTAAGAAAATACAAACGAAAAAGTCTATAAAGATGCATGAAAAGAGGAAACCAAACAGAAGAATGATGAAAAGACTCCATAAGGAGCAGTACCTGCCTATCAGTTGGAAAGAGAAGGACAGTCCTGAGCTAAAGTACTTTCCAATATGATTAAACAAAAACAGAAAGAGAAAGTGGGATAATGGAAAGTCCCTCTACCCAAACTTCAAGCCTAGGGAGAAACAGAAGTATTAAAACTTACTCGAACAAGAAAGAGAAAGAAGAAGGCATGGAAGAGGATGATTGGAGAGGCTTTACTAGAAAACCACCTAAATATGAAAGATTCACTAGGCCAATGGGCTTCCATTTCAAGAAGGCCCACGTAACACCTCCGGAACGAAAAGCCACTTTTGCCTGCCAATACTCAGTGTAAACAAGAAACCCTCATCCCCACTATATACAACTTTGGCTGTTATCACAAAAGGTACTGTCATTGAAGTGAACGTGAGCAATTTGGGCCTTGTGACACAAGGAGGCAACATTATTTGGGGGAAATATGCCCAAGTTACCAACAATCCTGAAAATGATGGATGCATAAATGCTGTTTAACTAGTTTGATAGCAGTTGAATACAAATAACTCCTTGTAATTTTTGAAGATGATACACCGATCTGGAAAACCATCATAACTGATGTTTCTGAATATAGTTGGTCTTACATGTCTCCAGTCATCAAAAGATTATTTATTAAATTGTATAAAAAACATTAAAGTGGCCTGGTTTTACAAAAGAAAAAAAAAAGAGCAGACAAAAAAATGGAGAAGAGATTAAAACATGCTCATCCCCCATGAGAGTGATGGGGGGGTGCTTTCTCACTTTTCCTCTCTCTGTTTCTCTCCAGCAGGTACACATGCTCCTTAGGCAAACAAAGAGAGCAAGAGAGAGTAAATGGAAGGATGAACATGGAGGGAAAGAATCAACTCCGAAAAGAGGAGCAAGGGTCTGGTCCTAAAAACACAGAGAACAATACTCTATCAGCTAGAACGTGCACACAGTGTTGGAGGCAACCTAGAAACCAATCTCTTCTGCACCCCCCAGCTCACATCCACACTGATAACTTTGCAAACATATAAAAAAACATATAAAAAAACCTGTGAGACCCTCAGGAAGGACTGAGACAGCTTCATAATGCCCAACCTTTCAGAAAGTCCATTCCCACCTGATGCACATTATCTCCAAGGAGGCTCAATCAGAGGCACAAAATCTCAAAATCTCCATAGATATTAACTTCCCATGCCCACCACATTTCCCAGTAATAAAGACAAATTTCATTGGGTATGGGACATAGAGAATAAAAGGTGGCATCAGGCCAGATTTTATTTCTTACCAAATAGTTCTAAATAAGGAGACAAAAAAAAACCTTTTCATTGAATTTACAAGTTTTTTATTAGATTGTGATTATACCAAAGTAATTAATTCATTTTATAATAAATCATTTCACTATTTTTATAAGTAAAACCAGTTTTGTTCCATGATAACTGAGTAATTCTATAGAAACACTAAACTTAATGTAGAAATATAAATTAGTAAAACATGGATGCAAATCTGAAATTTACTATCTTGACAAATAGAAAATAAATAGAATTTTTTTTCTATAGAATAGAATATACTAGGAGAGAATGTGTTTTAACTTCTGAATGTTATATCTAATGAGCCTTAAAAATTATCTCATTCTCAGAAGAAGCCACGGACCTTCAGGAGAAGATTCCACATGGCTACAGTGAATTAGATTTTTAAAGGAATGAAGATTTTCTACTAATAATTCAGTCTCCAACAAAGGAGCTAGCGGTAGGGAGCCCCCCCAACCCACATCCCCAGCCTTCTCTCTCTGTCTCTCAGTTCCTGTCTCTCCCTGCTTCTGTCTTCCCTTTTTTTTTGTAATTTTTCCTTTTTACCCTTTTTTTATGAAGGCACAGTTTTTCTCTGGCTCTTAGCTCCACC
>NW_006160202.1:1044514-1046233 GCF_000334495.1 Tupaia belangeri chinensis
CAAGGATGGGGGAAAAAAAGCAAAACATACAGAAAACAAGAAATGGAAGATCATTTGCTGACAATAACATGTTTGTTGATGTGCTTGATTGAGACAATATACAGTATACTCTGGACGGAAAATCTCATTTTGTATGCTGTAATGATGTACAGTGAATGAGTGCAACTAAATAAATTGATAATTCTTGGTAGCAGCCACCCACCAGGTCCATCAGAAGGCATCTGGGCAGTAAAGGTCATTGAGGCAGGGGCAACACTTCCCCCACTGCCTCACTTCCAAAAAAATGTCTAATTCTTGGTAGCAGCCACCCACCAGGTCCATCAGAAGGCATCTGGGCAGTAAAGGTCATTGAGGCAGGGGCAACACTGCCCCCACTGCCTCACTTCCAGACTCCCCAGTCCAGGACCCACTCAGACCCATAGACTGCCCCTTTTGCTGTAGCAGCAACCCGCCAGGTCCATCTGAAGGCATCTGGGGAGTAAGGGTCATTGAAGCAGGGGCAACACTGGCCCCACCGCCTCACTTACAGATTCCCCAGTCCAGGACCCACTCAGATGCATAGGCAACTAGGCCGTTTCTCTATTTTTTTCCTTCACTCTCCTCCATTCTTTTGTTAATTTCCTCCTCTTTCTCTCCCCACAGACTACCCCTTTTGCTATAGCAGCCACCCGCCAAGTCCATCTGAACTTATCTGGGGAAATCTGGCATCCACGCTAATGCACAGCACGCAACTTTTTCTTTATTCCCCTCTGTACTTTTTTCTTTTCTCTTATATTTTCTTCTCTTTCTCGTGTCCCACCTTGTCAGAGGAACTAGCTAGGTCTAGGATTAAAGATCTGAAATTTTCTACTACTATAAACTTCTATAGGATTCTCCCTTGTACAGAATCAGCTGTAAAAAGGAGATACTGTTCTTCAGACACCTGAATACAGTATCTTTTTTGAGACCACATTACTAAAAACAACAGAAAAGAGACTTGTGCAGACGTCAATTTGTAGCAAAAGGGAAACACACTCCTAGTCAGTTGAACATTCTCCTAAGAGGTACTTAAAAGTGAGTACATCTTCCAACGGCTAGAAGTAGAAGAAGAGCCTCAGGTCTGAATAAACCAGGAAATATGTCTCCATCAAAGGAACAGAATAACTCCCCTTCATCTCTCCTCAAATTTGAGGATGTTACCCAAATGTCAGATAAAGAATTTAGAATGTTTATGGTGAAGGAATTCTGTGAATAGGAACAGAAAAGAGAGAACTTCAGGAGATTAGGAAATCCTTTCACAATATGAAAGAAGAACTGGACTACCAGAGAAAAAATCAGACGGAGCTATTAGGGGTCAAGTCTGTAATCGAGGAAATAAAAAACTCCGTTGAAAGTATTAAAAGTCGATTAGACCATGCTGAAGATTGAATCATTGATGTTGAAGATAAAACCTTTGACCTAGGAAAAAAAAAAAACACAAAGAAGATAGACAAAATAACAAAAGAACACGAGTATAATATACGATAAATACTAGATTCCATAAGACGCCCAAATATCAGAATAATTGGCATCCCAGAAGCTGAAGAAACTAATAACAGCATAGAAAATCTATTCCATAAAATCATGGAAGAAAATTTCCCAAGTCTAGAGAGGCAATCAACCATCCAGACTCAAGAAATACAAAGGACTCCAGTTAGAATCAACCCCAGAAGATCTTCCCCAAGGCACATCTTAGCCAGA
>NW_006160202.1:1046733-1048730 GCF_000334495.1 Tupaia belangeri chinensis
GCCTACAGGAAACCCACCTCATGGAGAAAGACATACATAGACTGAAAGTCAAGGGTTAGAAAAAAGATTCCCATGCAAATGGGAACCAAAAAAGAGCTGGAGTTGTGATACTAATTTCTGACAAAATAGGCTTTAAAACAAAAACTGTTCAAAGAGACAAAGAAGGGCACTATATTGTAGTAAAAGGCTCTATAGATCAAGAAGATATAATGCTTATAAATATCTATGCGCCTAACACAGGAGCACGCAAATATGTGAAGGAAAGACTGTTAGATCTAAAAGCGGAGATAGACTCTATCTCAACAAACACCACACTATCCCCTCTGGACAGATCATCGAGGCAAAAAATAGGTAAAGAAATCAAGGATCTAAACAATACCAAAAATGAAATGGACTTAACAGACCTCTATAGAACTTTCCATCCAAAAACCACGAGATAGAATTTTTTCTCACCACCACATGGAACCTTTTCAAAGATTGACCACATCATAGGGCACAAAGCAAACCTCTACAAATTCAGAGACATAGAAACTATATCCAGTATCTTCTCTGACCATGATGGAATTAAACTTGAGTTTAATTTCAAGAGAAATCTTCAAAAATACCCAAATACATGGAAACTAAATAATTTACTCCTGAATAACTCCACTACTACCGAAGAAATAAAGACTGAAATCAAAAGATTCATGGAAGCCAATGACAATGAGTTCACGAGTTTCCTTAATCGTTGGGACACTGCTAAAGCAGTCAAAAGAGGAAAGTTCATAGCAACTAGTGCACATAACAGGAAGAAGGAAAAAAGGCAAATGGATCACTTATCATCATGCCTCAGAGAATTGGAAAAGCAACGGCAAAATAAACCAAAAAACTCCAGGAGAAAAGTAATAATAAAGATCTGAGCAAATATAAATTAAATAGAAAATAAATTAAAGTAAAAGCTGGTTCTTTGAAAGGATAAACAAAATTGGTCCACCACTAGTGAGACTTACTAAGAAGAGAGAAAGGAACCAGGTGAATCAAATTTGCAATGAAGCTGGCAATATAACAACAGACATAGTAAAAATTAAACACAGCATTAGAGGATACTTTGAACATCTATATGCTAAGAAACAAGACAATCTGGATGAGATGGACAAATTCCTGGACAAATATAATCTACCAAGAATGAGCCAGGGGAATATACAAAGTCTGAATAGGCCCATAATAAGCCAGGAGCTTGAATCAGTAATAAATAACCTTCCCATAAAGAAAAGCCCTGGCCCTGATGGATTCCCCTCTAAATTCTACAAAACTTTCAAAGAAGAGTTAACCCCCATTCTGCTCAAGTTATTTCTAAAGATCCAAAAGGGTGAATCTCTCCCTAATTCATTCTATGAAGTCTCTATCACCCTTATCCTTAAAACATATAAGGATAGGACAAGGAAGGAAAACTGTAGACCAATATCTCTAATGCATATAGGACGCAAAGATTCTGAACAAGATACTAGCAAATTGTATCCAACAACCTATAAAGAATATCATACACCATGATCTGGTAGGCTTTATTCCAGGAATGCAAGGTTGGTTCAACATACACAAAACCATAAATGTAATACATCATATTAACGGGAAAAAAGATAAAAACCATATGGTCATATCAATTGATGCAGAAAAAGCATTATATAAGATACAATATTCCTTCATGATCAAGACTCTCAGCAAAATAAGCATAAAAGGGCCATTCCTCAATACGATAAAAGTCATCTATGAAAAACCCATAGCAAACATCATCCTGAATGGAGAAAAGCTAAAAGCTTTCCCAATAAACAAGAGAATAGTACAAGGATGCCCACTTTCTCCACTTCTTTTGAATATAGTACTGGAAGTCCTTGACAATGTTATCGGAAAAGAGGAAAAAATAAAAGGCATTAGAATAGGAAAAGAAGAGGTGAAACTCTCTCTATTTGCAAATGACATGATTGTATACATAGAAGACCCAATGGTTTCCATAAAAAAAT
>NW_006160202.1:1048930-1052671 GCF_000334495.1 Tupaia belangeri chinensis
AAAAAAAGAAATTGAAAGTGACACAAAAAAGTGGAAGGACATTCCATGTTCCTGGATTGGAAGAATTAATATAATCAAAATGGCAATTCTACCCAGATTAATCTACATATTTAATGCAATGCCAATCAAAGTACCAGATACATTCTTCACAGATCTAGAAGGAACGATCAAAAAATTCGTCTGGAATCATAAAATACCCTGTATTGCCAAACCAATTCTACACAAGAAGAGAGGAGTGAATGGCATCTCACTCGCTAACCCAAAAATATACTACAAAGCTGTCGTCATCAAAATAGCATGGTTCTGGCACAGAAACAGACATGTGGACCAAAGGAACAGAGTAGGGTCTCCAGAAATAAATACCCAAACATACAGTGAACTCATTTTTGACAAAGGGCACCAGTCAGTCCAGTGGGAAAATGAAAACCTCTTCAGCAAATTGTGCTGGAAAAACTGGATTTCCACCTGCAGAAAGATGAATCTGAAACCCTACCTCTCACCTTTGACAAAAACAAGTCAAGGTGGATCAAAGATCTAAATCTAAGACCTCAAATTATAAAACTGCTCCTGGAAAACACTGGGGAAACTCTGGGAGACATTGGGGTAGGTAGGCAAAGACTTCTTACATAAGACCATCAAAGCACAGTTGATAATCCCCAAAATAGACAAGTGGGATTACATCAGACTAAGAAGTTTCTGCAAGCCAAAAACACAGTAATTAGTGTGAATTTACAGCCCTCGGAATGGGAAAATATTTTTGTAAACTATACATCAGATAAGGGACTGATAACAAGAATAAACAAGGAACTCTAGCTGCTGTTTGGAAAAAAATGATCAACCCTATTAAAAGATGGGAGAAGGAGTTGAAAAAAACACTCTCTAAAGATGACATACAAATAGCCAAAATGCATATGAAAAAATGCTCAACATCCCTCATCGTAAGGGAAATGCAGATCAAAACAACAATGAGGTATCGCCTAACCTCAGTTAGAATGTCTAAGATTAAAAAATCAACTTCAAAGGCACGTGCTTGCTTAAGAATTAAATGTCAGTGATAAGTGAATCAAACAACTCAGAATAGCCAAGACTATTAAAAAATGTTTAAGAATGTTCAGTTTCCAATTTGCAAATTTATTGTAAAGGTATACACACCAAGATGCTATGGCACTGTCACTAGGATAGACATAAAAAAGGGAGCAGAATTAAGAATCTAGAAATAAACTACAGTAGTAGGTCATCAGAAAAGTCATGACGCATTATTTCATGTTTTTCTATGCAAAAATGCGTCATGACTTTTCTCATGACCCAATATATAGGATCAGACTGATATTTTACAAAGATGACAAGACAAATTAAAATAAAAACAGATAATCTTTTTGACAATTGATGCTGAGATGTACCAAAAGATGGGATTAGACTCTTACCTTATACTATACACAAATATTAACTCTAAATTTACAGAAGATATAGGTGCCAGAGCTAAAAAAAATAATCTTTCAAAAGAAAATGTAGGAGAAAATATTTGAGAACTTGGATTAGGTAAAAATTCTTTAAACATAATACCAAAAACATAGTCTGTAAAAGAAAAAAATGAATAAATAGGATCTTACCAAATTTTAAAAGTGTTATGTGAAATGTTCACTTGGTAAGCTAAACAATGTGATTGAATGTATATAAAAATAAGTAAATTTTTAAAAATAAAATAAATAAAATAATTTTCTAATTCTTATTCAGACATTAAAAACAATCTGTCACTTTATCAATTGTTATATCAAAGAATCAAAGTTTAGGAAACACTTATCTTACCCACCATCCTAAATCATACTCTTTTTATCTCATTCTCATTAATTTTTGGACATCTTTCAAAGGATGTGTTTGAAGAGACCTTCACGCAACCCCACCTATATTCCTCTTTGGAGCTCAGGTTGGTTGCATGGGACCTTAAGATGAACTTGCACCCCATCTCACCCGCAAACCAATCAAGTCGGACAGCAGTTCCGAACACCAGGCAGCCTGAGGCTGCAAGCCTGATGGCTCCAGACCTGTCACTCATTCTCTGGCTTTTCCCCACTTGCCTTTGGACTCTTTGAATGTTAGTGATTTGAATAGCGTGCGGTGCGCCACGTGATTTCTTTTTTTGTTTTGTTTTTCTTTGCTCTTGTGGTGTTACTTATTAGTTCAATTGGAGGCTCACAACTCTCTAGAAACAGGGAGGGCTTTCAGCCATCCAGGACTACTGGCAACAGTTAATGGTAATGGTGAGCTACAGGTAGGCCGACCATAAGAGAAATCATCAATTTTCTAATCCTGTACAACTTTTAATACTTATTTAATACCTTTAATAAGTTAGGAAGCAACATGTAGATTACCTGGTGACTAGGAACAATCACAGAGGCTCAGGAAGTATGAGCAACCAACAAAAGGCCTCTCCCTCAAGGGAAATCATCAAGCCTACATCACCCACAGTCAATACAATGGACGTTGTGGACATGTCTGATAAGGAATTCAGAATATTTGTAGTGACCAAACTAACTGAGATGGAAGAGAAAAGAGACAAGGAGCTCCAGGAGATGAGGAAGTCCTTTCATAACTTGAAAGAAGAAATGGATACCTTAAACAAGAGCCAGATGGAACTTCTAGGGTTGAAGAATGTGATACAGGAAATCAAAACCTCCCTTGAAAGTATTAAAAGTAGGTTAGATCAGGCAGAAGATCAAATCTCTAACATAGAAGACAAAACATCTGACCTAGAAAAAAGCATCAAGACGATTAACAAAACAACCATGAAAAATGAGGATAATATACAAGAAATACTGGATACCATCAAGTGCCCCAACATCCAGATAATTGGTATCCCAGAAGAGGAAGAAAATAATAATGGCTTAGATAATTTATTCCATGAAATCCTGGAAGAAAAATTCCCAAACCTACAAAGGCATTAAAATATCCAGACCCAAGAAATACATAGGATCCCGAGTAGAATCAACCCAAGAAGATCCTCTCCAAGGCACATCATAGCCAGACTGGCAAAAACAACAGAAAGATACTAAATTTGGCAAGAGGGAAACATGAAGTTACTTACAAAAGTCACCCCATCAGGCTAACATAGGACCTCTCAGCGGAAACAATGCAGGCAAGGAAAGAATGGGGAAGCATAGTCAAAGTGTTGAGCGAAAAACAATTTCAACCAAGAATACTATACCCAGCAAGATTATCTTTCATGTGGGAAAAAAAGATAAAAACATTCTCAGATAAACAAAATTTGAAGAAATTTACCAACTCCAGACTGGCTCTTCAAGAGGTTCTGAAGGGAGTACTATACCAGGAAAACTAAAAAGTCAGACAGACAGTTATACGAAAACAAAAGGCAACCAAGAACATGGTTTACTTAATGATAGGATCAGGTACAGAAATATCGATAATTACATTGAATGTCAATGGATTAAATTGTCCAATTAAGAGACATAGACTGGCCAAATGGGGAAGAAAAAAAAACATAAACCCTGTATCTGTTGCCTACAAGAAACTCACCTTATGGATAAAGACCTACATAGACTAAAAGTAAAGGGCTGGAAAAAGATACTCCATGCAAATAGAAATCAAAAAAGGGCTGGAGTAGCGATAGTGATCTCAGACAAAATAGATTTCAAGATAAAGACTGTAAGGGACCAGCAGTTAGCATAATGGCTATGTCGCTAGACTCCCATGCAGTCGACCGCGGTTCACGTCCCGGACCCCGTG
>NW_006160202.1:1052832-1060881 GCF_000334495.1 Tupaia belangeri chinensis
GGGGGGTGATTTCTCGCTTTCTGTCTCTCTGTCTCTCTCTGTCTGTCTGTCTGTAACAAAAAACTCTCCAAAAAAAAAAGATAAAGACTATAAGAAGAGACAAAGAAGGGCATTATATAATAGTAAATGAGGTAATCTAGCAAGAAGACATAACCCTTATAAATATCTATGCATCCAACTCAGGTGCACCAAATATGTTAAGGAAAGAATGCTGGAGCTAAAATGAGAGATAGGGAGAAAAACTATAATTGTTGGAGATCTCAACACCCCATTATCTACTTTAGAAAGATCTTCTAGACAGAAAATAAATAGATACAGAACCTAAATACTATAAATCAAATGTGCGTGACAGATATCTATAGAACTTTCCACCCTACATCCACAACGTATACATTTTTCTCACCCCAGCATGGAATCTTTTCAAAGATTGATTATATGTTAGAACATAAATCAAGCCTTTACAGATTCAAAGGCATAGAAACTATATTCAACATCTTCTCTGATCATGATGGAATTAAACTCAAGATTAATTTCAAGAAACATTTCCGAAAATACACAAACACATGGAATCTGAACAACCTACTTCTGAATGACTTCTTTTTTTTTACTTTTTAATTTTAATTATCATCATAATCTTCTTTATATTAAATTGGATTACAGATAACTTTACAGTGTATTACATTGCTCTTTCAAAAGGGAAGGGGAGGGAACCAGCACTAAGCGTAATGGCTATGTCGCTGGACTCCCACGTAGTCGACCACGGTTTGTGTCCCAGACCCGGTGGCTTAAAACTCACGCCGGGCACATGTGCGTGCCCAAGATCCCGAGAGGAGAATCGAGAAGAAGGGATTGCGGTGTGACCATCTCCCCTGGGGGGTGATTTCTCGCTTTCTGTCTCTATGTCTCTCTCTGTCTGTCTGGCGAGCGCACGCGCCCTACAGTGAAAATCTCTCCCAAAAAAAAAAAAAAAAAGGGAAGGGGAGAGTGATGGCAGCTGCGGTCGCTGTTCGGAATGGTCTAGGGAGGAAAAAGTTGACACACTTGGTAACGGCTGAAGTCTGCGTTAAATGTCCCAGCACTCATGAGGTGCTGTGGAGAAGAAATTGTTTACAATATAGACAGGAAACCAGCAATGAAGACCTGCCTGTTCCAATGGAAAATCATTATAAGGAGCCTCTTTAAAAATGTGTCATGTGCGAGAAACGTGTAGATTATAAGAATGTACAGCTTTTGTACATTCTTTTGTACATGTTCGTTTATTGGATGCATTCATGGAAGGCACATAACAGAAACAGAAAGAAGTCTCAAAAGCAATTAAGAGAGCTCAAATAATGGGGTTTATGTCAGTTATGTACAAGGATCCTGCATATCGCAAAGACCCTAAAGTTTGTAACATCAAATATCGGGAATAAATTACATAAGGTTATTATCAATAAGTGTATTTTACCAAAAAAAGGGAATGCCATGCATGTCAGTCAATACAGAGACATTAATCTCCCCACTTCATCATTCGATATCTTTTGAATATTTTTCCCAATCATTATTATTATTATTCTAATTATTATTTTTCTTAAACAATCATTTTGCTTGTAAAAAGACTTTATCTATCATGAAATACTTCTCAGACCAATCCAATTGAAAATACTATACATGTCATCATCAACAGGTAATAAGCCATATCTGTTTCCCACTGATGTCTTGCCTCTCTATTTGTTCTCTTGCTATATTTCTCTATCCTCTTTTCTTCACCCCCCATTCCCCCCTATCTTATTCTCATTAAGTATTTTCACTGCTTTTATGTCCTCCAATGTTTCATTCTCTACCATAGAGTGCAGATAGTCAGTATATAATAAGTGGAAACATATAATATCTTTCTTTCATAGCCTGGCTTACTTCACTCAGCAATATATCCTCCATATCTGACCACTTTCTATCAAAGGCCAGGTTCTTGTTATTTTTTATGGCTGAGTAGTATTCCATAGAGTATATATACTACACTTTTCCAATCCATTCATCAGTTTGTAGGCATTTAGGTTGATTCCATGTCTTATCAATTGTGAATAATGCTGCAATAAACATTGTTGTGCAAGCACTTTTCCAACTAAGCATTTTCCTGTCCTTTGGATAGATACACAGAAGTGGGATTGCTGGATCAATTGGTAGTTCTGTTTGTAGATCTTTGAAGAACCTCCATATTGTTCTCCACAGTGGTTGAACCAGTTTACATTCCCACCAACAGTGTAAGAGGGTTCCCTTTTCACCACATCCCTTCCAATACTTACCATTTTTTATATTCTTAATCTATGCCATTCTGACAGGGGTTAGGTGGTATCTCATTGTGGTATTTATCTGCATCTCCCTTATGGTGAGGGATGTTGAGCATTTCCTCATATGCTTTTTGGCTGTTCGTATGTCTTCCTTAGAGAGATTTTTGTTCAGCTCATTTTCCCATCATTTAATTGGATTCATCATTTTTTTCGCATAAGGCACTTGAGTTCCCTATGTATTCTGGTTATCAGTCCCTTGTCTGAGGCATATTTAACAAAAATATTTTCCCATTCTGAGGGTTGTCAGTTAACATTTGTTACTATGTCCTTTGCTGTGCAGAAAATTCTTAGTCTGATATAGTCCCACTTGTCTATTTTAGGGATTATTGCCTATGCTTTAGGAATCTTATTTAAGAAGTCTTTGCCTACTCCAATGTCTCCCAGAGTTTAACCAGCATTTTCCACTAGTAGTTTTATTGTTTGAGGTCTTAGGTTCAGATATTTGATCTATTTTTAGTTAATTTTTGTTAATGGTGAAAGATGGGGGTTCAGTTTCATCTTTCTGCAGGTGGATACCCAGTTTTTCCAGCACCATTTACTAAAGAGGTTTTCCTTTTCCCAATGGATTGACTGATATCCTTTGTCAAAGATCAGTTGGCTATAAGCTTTGGGAGTTATTTCTGGGGTCTCTATTCTCTTCCATTGGTCCACATGTCTGTTTTTATGCCAATACCATGCTGTTTTGATGACCACAGCTTTATAGTATATCTTGGGATCAGGGAGTGATATGCCTCCTACTCCATTCTTCTTACGCAGGATTGCTTTTGCAATACGAGGTCTTTTATGGTTCCAGACAAATTCTATAATTGTCTTTTCTAGATCTCTGAAGAATATCTCTGGTATTTTGATTGGAATTGCATTAAACATGTAGATTAATTTGGGTAGAATTGCCATTTTGATTATGTTAATTCTACCAATCCAGGAGCATGGGATGTCCTTCCACTTTTTTATGTCACTTTCAATGTCTTTTTTAAGATTCTCGTAGTTTTCTTTATAAAGGTCTTTGACTTTCTTAGTTAGGTTTATCCCTAGATATCTTATACATCTTGTGGCTACGGTGAAAGGGATTCCTTTCTTCAGCTCTGCTTCATTCAACTTGTTGTTCATAAATAGAAATGCTATAGATTTTTGGATATTGATTTTGTATCCTGCCACCTTACTGTATTCACTTATTACTTCAAGCAGTTTTTTCATGGATACCTTTGGGTCTTCTAAGTATACCATCATGTCATCTGCAAATAAAGATATTTTCAACTCTTCTTTGCCTATTCGAATGCCTTTAATACTGTTCTCTTCTCTGATTGCAATAGCTAAGACTTCCAGTACTATATTAAAGAGCAGTGGAGAAAGTGGGCAGCCTTGCCTAGTACCTGTTTTCAGAGGAAAAGCTTTCAGCTTTTCCCCATTCAGTATAATATTAGCTGTAGGTTTTTCATAGATTGCTTTTATTGTGTTCAGAAATGACCCTTCTATACCAATCTTACTGAGAGTCTTAATCATAAAAGGATGTTGTATTTTATCAAACGCTTTCTCCGCATCAATTGAGATGATCATATGGTTTTTATCTTTCTTTCTGTTAATGTGGTGTATTACATTTATGGTCTTGCGTATATTGAACCACCCTTGCATCCCTGGTATAAAGCCTACCTGGTCGTGATGAATGATCTTTGTTATATGTTGTTGGATACGATTTGCGAGTATCTTGTTGAGAATTTTCGCATCTATATTCATCAATGATATTGGTCTGTAGTTTTCCTTTTTTGTCATATCCTTATCTGTTTTGGGGATGAGGATGATGGAGGCTTCATAAAATGAATTTGGAAGGTTTCCTTCCTTTTGAATCTTTAGAAATAATTTTAGTAAGATAGGGGTTAATTCTTCCTTGAAAGTTTTGTAGAATTCACAAGTGAAGCCATCTGGGCCTGGGCTTTTCTTTGTTGGGAGATTATTAATTACTGATTCAATCTCCTGGCTTGTTATAGGTCTATTCAGATTCTCTATGTCTTCCTGATCCAATCTTGGTAGTTTATATGCATCCAGGAATTTGTCCATCTCCTCCAGGTTATCTTGTTTGTTGGCGTAAAGTCGCTCATAGTATCCTCTAATGATATTATGTATTTCTGCTATGTCCGTGGTAATATTGCCTGTTTCATCACATATTTGATTAATCTGGTTTCTTTCTTTCTTCTTCTTGATCAGTCTAGCCAATGGAGTATCAATCTTGTTGATCTTTTCAAAGAACCAGCTTTTGCTTTCATTTATTTTCTGTATGGTTCGTTTATTTTCTATTTCATTTATTTCTGCTCGAACCTTTATTATTTCTTTTCGCCTGGCATTTTGGGGGTTCGTTTGTTGTTGTTTTTCCAGTTCTCTGAGGCATGATGATAAGTTATCTACTTGCCATCTTTCCATCCTTTTCTTATGTGCACTAATTGCTATGAATTTCCCTCTTATGACTGCTTTTGCTGTGTCCCATAGGTTCTGGACACTTGTGTCCTCATTATCATTTGTTTCCATAAATTTGTTTAT
The DNA here is from genome assembly GCF_000334495.1 of Tupaia belangeri chinensis. Lineage (NCBI taxonomy): Eukaryota > Metazoa > Chordata > Mammalia > Scandentia > Tupaiidae > Tupaia > Tupaia belangeri. Next base: position 1,057,689 of record NW_006160202.1, read on the forward strand.
TTCAGCCTTAATTTCTTCAGTAGTGAAGAAGTCATTCAGAAGTAGGTTGTTCAGTTTCCATGTGTTCGTGTGTTTTCGGGGTTGTTTCTTGAAATTAATCTTGAGTTTAATTCCATCATGGTCAGAGAAGATGCTGGGTACAGTTTCTATGCCTTTGAATCTGTAAAGGCTTGATTTGTGTCCTAATATATGATCTATCTTTGAAAAGGTTCCATGTCGGGGTGAGAAAAATGTATATGTTGTGGATGTAGGGTGGAAAGTTCTATAGATATCTGTCAAGCCCATTCCATTTATAGTATCATTTAAGTCCTGTATCTCTCTATTTATTTTCTGTCTAGAAGATCTGTCTATAGGAGATAACGGGGTGTTGAGATCTCCAACAATTATAGTATTTTTCCCTATGTCTCCTTTTAGCTCCAGCAGTCTTTCCTTCACATATTTAGGCGCACCTGAGTTGGGTGCGTAGAAGAGGAGAGTGGGAGATAGCTGAGGGTAAGAGATAGGGAATCAAGAATGGGGGGAAAAAAACAAAACATACAGAAAACAAGAAATGGAAAATTATTTGCTGACAATAACATGTTTGTTGATGTGCTTAATTGAGACAACATACAGTGTACTCTGGATGGAAAATCTCATTTTGTATGTTGTAATGATGTACAGTGAATGAATGCAAATAAATTCATTTAAATTTTAAAAAAGAAAAACTGTGGCACATATACTCTGTGGAGTACTATTCAGCCATAAAAACCAACACAACCCTGGCTTTTGACAGAAAGTGGAAGAATACATAAGATATACTGCTGAATGAAGCAAGCGAGGCTATGAAGGTGAGACATTGTATGTCCCCACTTAATATATACCGAGTATCCACACTCTATGACTAAACCTGATGGGCTAAAGGATGTACAAACACAAGAGATGGGTGTGAATACCAGATGTGGTGTGTGTGGCAGAGTGGGGCCTGGGGAAGGACATTTGGAGGAGGGACACAGAGACAGAGTATTGTTAGACAGGGAAGTAGTGTTGATATATTTTGATCAACTGGACCGGGGAGAAATGTCCACATATTGAAATAGTCATCTTGTAAGCTAAATAATGTGACTGAATGTATAAAAAAAGTATATAAATAAACAGATAAAATTAAAAAATAAGAAAGACAGACAGAAACAAAGTGACAGAAAGCAAGAAATCATACCCCAGTGGTGATGGCCACACCACAATCCCTTCTCCTCCATTCTTCTCTCGGGATCTTGGGCACACACGCACATTCGCCTGGTGTGAACTTAAGCCACCAGGTCCAGGACTAGAACTACGGTCGACTACATGGGAGTCCAGTGACATAGCCATTAAGTTAACTGATGGTCCCCAATTCCTCTGATCTTCCTAATATTACAAATTAATCATTGCTTTTCTCAAAATCACAGAAAATTACCACAGAATTAATTTTTTTAGAATTATATTACTTACTTAGTTACTTATTTATGTTAATTTGACCTAAAAAAAAGAATTATATTATTTACTTAGTTACTTATTTATGTTAATTTGACCAGAGAGGAACAGCAAAAGAGAGAGAGGGAAAGTGAGAAAGCAAGCCACAGGTCCAAGGTGGAACTTCAGTCAGCCATATGGGAGTCCCCCGCTCTTAACCACCACATTACTTGCCAGCCCCAAGAGCCAATTGTTTTAAGGGATTTTTACCTCAGGGTCCATGCATTCACTGAATAGAGAGAGAGAGAGTGACACAGAGACAGTGAAAGGATAAGCAAGAAATCAACCCTCAGGGGAAATGGCTACCCAGAATCCACTCTTCTTTATTCTCCTCCCGGGATCTTGGTCATGTGCATACACACACACACACACACACACACACACACACACTCAACACACTCACCTGGCATGATTTTCAAGCCACCAAGTCCAAGACTTGAACAGTGGTAGACCTCATGAGAGTCCAGACATGTATGCACTCTAACATTTGCTGGTCCCAGAACAAATTTAAGTAGAATTTATTTAAAGTGCTTCCTGGGACTAGAAGATGGCATGGTGATTGAGGTGCTGGATTCCCACATGACCAACCACTGTTCAAGTCCCAGACCTGGTGACTAGCGTTCTCACTCTCTCTCTCTCTCTTTCACATATTCTCTCTGTCTCTCTCTGGCCAAACATGAAGAATAACAATAATAATTATTTTTTCATAAAGTGCTTCCTTAAGGGCTACCAGATGACATAGAGTTACCAGATGGCATAGATGTGCTCATCGGTCTCCCAAATTTCCTTCTTTTTTTTCAGTTTATTTACTTTATTCTTTTATTTACATTTTTTAATGCATTCAATTCCACTATTTAGCTTACAATGTGGTCATTTCAATATATGAACATTACTCCCTGGTCGAGTTGATCAAAATATAACAACACTACGTCTCTGTCTCAACACTGCTGTCTCCGTAACCCTCCTCCAAATATTCTTCGCCAGGCCCCACTCCTCCACACACCCCACATCTAGCATGCACATCCACCTCTTGTGTTTGTACATCCTTTAGCCCATCAGTTGCAGTTATAGAGTGTGGAGATTCAGTATGTATTAAGTGGGGACATACAATGTCTCTCCTTCATAGCCTGGCTTGCTTCACTCAGCAGTAAATCTTCCATATTCTTCCACTTTCTGTCAAAAGTCAGGGTTTTGTTGTGCTTAATGGCTGAATACTATTCCATAGAGTATATGTGCCACAGTTTTTCAATCCATTCATCCGTACTTTGGGTTAGTTCCATGTCTTAGCAATCATGAAAAGTGCCACAATAAACATCAATGTGCAAGTACTTTTCCAATGAGAAATTCTTCTGTCCTTTGAGTAGATGCCAAGAAATGGGAATATTGGATCATATGGCAGTTCTATTTGTACATTTTTGAGGAATCTCAAAATTGTTCTCCACAGTGGTTGGACTAATTTACATTCCCACCAGCAGTGTAAGAGAGTGCACCTTTCACCACACCCCCGCCAACACTTATCGTTTTTTGTTTTTTTAATCCTAGCCATTCTGACTGGCTTTAGGTGGTATCTCATTGTTGTTTTGCTCTGCATTTCCCTTATGATGAAGGATATTGAACATTTTTTAATATGCCTTCTGGCTATGCATATGTCATCTTTAGTGAGTGTTCATTTCAACTCCTTCTCCCATCTTTTAATAGGGTTCAT
>NW_006160202.1:1063760-1066212 GCF_000334495.1 Tupaia belangeri chinensis
TTTTCCCATATGAAGGATAATCTTGCAGGATACAATAATCCTGGTTGAAATTGTTTCTCTCTTAGCACTTTCAATACATCTTCTCATTCTTTCCTTGTTTGCATTGTTTCCATTGAGAGGTCCAGTGTTAGCCTAATGGGATGACCTTTGTACATCATTTATTGTTTCTCTCTTGCCAGTTTTAGTATCATGTCTTTATCTGTGGTCTTGGATAGTCTGGCTATGATGTGCCTTGGGGAAGATCTTCTAGGGTTGATTCTAACTGGGGTCCTTTGTATTTCTTGGGTCTTGATGCTTGGGTGCCTCTCTAGACTTGGTAAATTTTCTTCCAGGATTTCATGGAATAGATTTTCCATGCTGTTATTAGTTTCTTCACCTTCTGGGATCCCAATTATTCTGATATTTGGGTGTCTTACAGAATCTACTATTTCTCGTATATTATCCTTGTGTTTTTTTGTTATTTTCCCTATCTTTTTGGTGGTTCTTTCTACGTCAGAGGTTTTATCTTCTACATAAGAGATTCGATCTTCAGCATGGTCTAATTGACGTTCAATACTTTCAAGGGAGTTTTTGATTTCCTCTATTCCAGACTTTATCTCTAATAACTCCATCTGGTCCAAATTTCCTTCTAAAGCACTTCAGAGCATGTTTCTCCAGATCATACACTTTTTTTTTTTGAGAGGTTTTTGCTATAGGGCGCGTGTGCTCACCAGACAGACAGAGGGAGACAGAGAGACAGAAAGTGAGAAATCAGCCCCCAGAGGGAATGGCCATGCCACAATCCCTTCTCCTCCATTCTCATCTCGGGATCTTGGGCACACTCAAACACGCGCTCAGCGTGAGTTTTAAGCTACCGGGTCCAGGATGCGAACCGCGGTTGACTACATGGGAGTCCTGCGACATAGCCATTATGCTAACTGCTGGTTCATACATTTTTTTCCAGAGGTTTTTGCTATAGGGCACATGCGCTTGCCAGACATCCAGAGAGAGACAGAGAGATAGAAAGCAAGAAATCACCCCACAGGGGGGATAGCCACGCCACATTCCCTTCTCTTCCATTCTCCTCTTGAGGCTAGTGTTTGTTTGTTTGTTTAGAAATCAGCCCCCAGAGGGAATGGCCATGCCACAATCCCTTCTCCTCCATTCTCATCTCGGGATCTTGGGCACACTCAAACACGCGCTCAGCGTGAGTTTTAAGCTACCGGGTCCAGGATGCGAACCGCGGTTGACTACATGGGAGTCCTGCGACATAGCCATTATGCTAACTGCTGGTTCATACATTTTTTTCCAGAGGTTTTTGCTATAGGGCACATGCGCTTGCCAGACATCCAGAGAGAGACAGAGAGATAGAAAGCAAGAAATCACCCCACAGGGGGGATAGCCACGCCGCATTCCCTTCTCTTCCATTCTCCTGTCGGGATCTTGGGCACGCACGCACACGCACCCAGCATGAGTTTTAAGCTACCGGGTCCTGGACGCGAACCGCGGTCAACCACATGGGAGTCCAGCGACATAGCCATTACGCTATCTGCTGGTCCCAGATCATACGCTTTTATCTCTCCCCCAATAACAGTAGGAATCTTGGGAGCCATGACAGAGCGGTTTTTTTGTTTTCTTTTTGATCTAATTAACTGTTTTCTTCTTCAGCATTGCCATAGCATGCTGTCCACCACAGGAAATACTTGATAAATATTTACTAAGGGCATAAATGAGTTAATAAGTAAATGAACAAATAACAGAATGACAAATAGAAATATAATATTTTGTGAGTAGATATGCATTTCAAGAATTGCATATTTATTTGTTTCAGCATTCTTTTTTAGAATTATTTATTTATTTAATTTTATTTGTTATTATTCATTTTTAATTTGAGCAGAGAGACAGAACCAGAGATAGAGAAAGTGAAAAGCAAGCAGCCAGGCCCAGGACTTGAACCATGGTCAGTCATGAGGGCCAGTTCAAACTTTAGAAGATCTTGCTTCTGCCCTACACACACCGTGAGAGACACACTTTCCAAATGATTTTACCTCCAGGATTTCCCCTTCCTTACCCTGGGAGACTTTTCTCTGGACACTTCCACATGAAGTACTAATTATTGGAGTGGAGCACATTCCCCAGAGCTCTGTCCTAACTTCTAAATAACAAGGAGAGTTGATTCCACTGTTCCCTCTCATGAGAGGATTCATCAACATCCCTCCTCCTCTCAAAATGTTATGTCCTTTAGATTCAGGAAGGATATTTTCATTATCACAACCAGCCAATATTGATTTGTTAATACCACGAGGCTCAAGTCCTTGCCTTGTCTGTGCCCCATTACAGGACTCTACAGAAAAAGACATCACCACCTCTGCTCAGATCTAAATGCTTTGCAGACTTAGTACCTGCGTGTCCAGACATTCTACTCGCTCCTCTGCTGACAAGCCAGATGGCACTCACTCTGTCTTCCTGAAGC
>NW_006160202.1:1066225-1070094 GCF_000334495.1 Tupaia belangeri chinensis
ACACTCATTCAGAAATCACCACAGTCATGCAATTAGGTCCTTTCTTATCCTGCCATTTCAAATCCAGACAACCCAGAGTAAAAGCAAAAGGCCAAATTATCATCTGAAAACAAGGTGTAAATAGAAGTGCCAGAGATTAGACATGAAGGTAAGTTTGTTATTACATTGCACTAGGGAAGAATGATCTTGCAGCTGAGAGGCATATTCTGGAATCTCCAGTGAGGTTTGGGGATACATTTTACAGTAGACTTGTCCTCTAGGTGTGTAAGGAGAATGGCAGGTGTGTACATATGTGTACACATGGGTTCGAGCTACGTACTTAGGAATGTGTGCACACATGTACTAGGGTGTTATCTGTACAATTTTATTAGTATATGCCTGTTTTCACAGTGTGGCACATTTGAAAGTGAAGGTTTAAGCCTTGCCTGGCTAGACTGGTGTGTGGTTGTATAATTACAGCACTAAAAGAATTTGACTTTGTGTATCTAGCCACTACTGAACCGTAAGCCTGAACGTCACCCACTAATACTTAATCAAGTTCAATATGACGCCAACATTGTAAAATTATCAAGAAATAAAGAACAGACTGAATGTTCTGTTATCCTTCACAAGCTCTAGAATAATGGAGTCTGAATTCTTAAAAGAGAAACAAAAAGTGTGGGCCTCCAAGTTAGACAATTCCAGTAAAAATCCTATTATGACTGTACAAATCATATGACCTTGGACAAGTTATTTAACTTCAGTTACCCTCCTATTATACTCTATAAAATAAAACAATTGCCTAAGTGTCCAGTGAGTTCAGAGTGGAGTTAATATATTAACTGGTGAAGGGAAACTTTAAAAACCTGTTTCCTATTGGTGAAACAGAATTTCCAATAATTAACATTTACTAAATGTCTACTATATGCCAGGAACTTTTCTATAAACTTTGCATATTTAACTGATTAATCCATTCCTATTTTCATATGGGGAAACTGGAGCACAGAGAGGTACAATAACACGCCCAAGATTATTCAACTGAGAAAAAGCAGAGTCAAGACATGCAGTCTGGACTCAAACCCTTGTTCTTCTTTATTTTAAATTATTATTTAATTTTATTTTTCATTATTATTATTGGGTTTTGTTTGTTTTTTTGCTACAGGGCAAACACACATCAGAGAGAGAGAGAGAGAAAGTGAGAAAGCAAGCCACCAGGTCCAGGATTCAAATCACAGTCGGCCATGCGGGAATCCAGTACCTTACCCACCACATCACCTGCTTGCCAAAAAACTCTTGTTCTGAATCACCACATTAATACTTGCTGTAGGGGACTGACAGTGGTGTGTGGACTCTCACATGGAAGACCATGTATCGAGTTCTGGTCCTGGTGACTTTCTCTCTCTCTCTCTCTCTCTCTCTCTCTCTCATTTATCATATACCAAATTAAAAAATAAATAAATAATGGACAAATAAATTTTGATTAAAAAGTTATTGTTTTAAGAATTATTTTATTGAACTTTATTTATTTATTTATTTATTTATTTGTTTATTTATTTATTTAAATTTGACCAGAGATGAACAGATTGTGGGGGAGAGAGTTGTGGGAAGAAATTAAGAAAGCCACCCAGTTCAGGACTCAAACCATGGTTTACCTTGTGGGAATCCAGTACTTTTAACCACCTCATCACCTCCCGGCCCAATAAATAATAACTTTATTTTAAAATATTTGTTCTGGTGCCATAGGTGGCATGGTGGTTAAGGGCTCTGGACTCACATAGAGCCCACCATAGTTCATACCTGAGAGCATGCTTTCTCAATCTCCTTCTCTCTTTCTCTCTCTCTCACACAGTCCTTTTCTTCCAAAATTGAAACAAATAAATAAATAAAATTATGTTCAATAAAATAATACTAAAAAAAGTATTGTGCCTAATGAGCATAAAATGGAAGAATTATATAAACATGTTTTGTTGGGCAGAGAAGATGTTTTGTTCCTAAAAATAATTAGACAATTGATTTTTTACTTAAAAGCAACAAATATTTTGTTTAAGGACAGTTACCTGCACAACTCTGTCAAGAGACATTCAATACAAAGATTTCCATGTAACATTTATCAATCACACCAATCATGATTTCTCTATCACAAAGTTATCTGATGAAAAGACACTTGAGAATGATGTTCCCTTTGTGGCCCAAATTTCTTTTCATTCCTTTGAGAAATATTTGATATTAACGTCAAAGGGAATAGGATAGAAACCCTAGAGATCATCTACTTCAGATTCTTTGATTTACACATTCAAAGCAAAAGGAAAATATTTCGAAACCAAAGCTTCAAGCAAGGGAAAATGACTTCCCCATATCCAACTGGCCAACAGCAACTGTGCTTAGTAGAACCAAGATCTATTGATTTGATGTCTGAGAAAAGCTCTCTTCCCTCTACTCAAATGACTATTCATTTGAAAGCTAACACGCGTGTGCTGACATGTTAATCCTGGTCATCACACGAGATCAGGCATGGGTACTGGAAGCAGCTTCTATTCATAACACACTAGAAGTCCATACTCAGCAGTTTAATCACTTTTATTAAAAACCACAGGCACAATAACATTTTAAAGAGTTTCTTTGACCAAACAGCAATTTATGAATAAGGCAGCTCCAAACCAGCAGTGGTCCAGGGGCTCCGCAGAAGAACTGCAAGGAGGAGGCAAATGCAGAAGTAAAGCAAAGAAAATATTTAATAGGTTACAGTCAAACAGCTACCTTGTTTGGTCTATTCCATTAGAAAGACCTAAAATTAATTATAAATTTATTGACTGCTTCTGATAGATTGAACTTAAATTCTGTTTGTCATTATTATAAGCATTTACCCCAACAAAGCTCAAATGAAGTTTCACTGATGTTTGCAAATGAAGCAAGGTTAAAGTCACTGATGAGGTCTAATTGGCTTTGTGTACTCAGGTTGTTTCCATTGTCATTTACTTTAGCAGCTGCAGTAATAAGAGCAGCACACCTGAAACAAGGAAGGCATCTACCAAGTGGTGGTGAAGCCAAACTTACCGGCCCTTCTTGGTGGCACTATGCTTACTCTCAGGCACTACAGCTTTCAGATACCTGGGATTGGGAGGGAACAGGGTGAGAGAGGCTTAAACACCCTAAGGGCAGTCATGTGGGAGGGAGAAGAGCCTCTTCTCTGGCCCAGGGAGTACAACCAGGACCAGGAGGCAGAGAACGGACACTAACTGGGACCTTAACAGGCCCATGTACAAGTCCTCTGCAGTCGCTTAATATCTGTGAGCTTAGCACGACCTACATCCTTTCAGAGGCCCAAGATCGTTATGTATACACAATGAGGCCAAATCCTATTGAGCATTTACAAACCATGTGACCTTGGAATCACCTGTAAAAATCTATGAGGTTCTATGTCCTTTATAGAATCCTGAAAGCAGGAGAATACTAGCTAGCAAGAGGCTATCTAACTGCACTAAGGGTTCAGATCGGGACATGATAGTATAATCCATACAAGAATACTGGAACTGCCACGGGGTTTTCCCTTCCGTGTAAGAGGTAATCACCCTTTGTATTTCCTCCTTCCACACATTCTCCTTAGGCCAACCACAGCACAGAGGAGGGCTTCCTCCTGCTGGGTTTCTGCGACTGGCCCTCCCTGCAGCCCCTGCTCTTCGCCCTTGTCCTCTGCTGCTACCTCCTGACTTTGACCGGCAATTCAGCGATAGTGCTGCTGGCGGTGCGCGACCCGCGCCTGCACACGCCCATGTACTACTTCCTCTGCCACCTGGCCCTGGTGGACGTCGGCTTCACCACGAGCGTGTTGCCACCGCTGCTGGCCAACCTGCATCGCCAAGTGCTCAGGCTGCCGCGGGGCGGCCGCACGG
>NW_006160202.1:1070636-1073561 GCF_000334495.1 Tupaia belangeri chinensis
CCGTCAGCTGACTGCTCAGGCTGTTCACTTCTGCGTCAGACTGTAAGATTCAACATCGGGGAGGAAGGATCAGGAAACGTTCAAATTCTTGAGGGAAAATTTCTTACCCTCTACATATACAGGTTTACCTAGGGGAACTTCTCCTAAGCTGAAGAGAAGCATAATTTGGAGGAAACCCTCCTCAATCTGAGGGTAAAATCCTCTCAACACCCAAAGGAGAGAAAAATGATGCTTTCCTTTAGCTTTCTCCCAACCTCATGGCAGTTTCCATGTCAACAAGGAAACCATAGACCATGCTACAAAGAGACCCCGTCCAGTAAAGGGAGTCAGGGTCTGATTCCAGAGAATTTAGTCCAACCTAGTGCAAACCTGTAGAAAGTCAGATGACCAGTGCCCACCCCAGAGCTTTGATCCATGAATGTGGGGAATTGGGCTGACTGGGGAAACGTTCTGCAGTAAGTGGTTCTTGAACAAATTTTAAAGAGAAGGAATTAGCACTTGTGAAAGAACATAGGCACATCTTAGGTTGTGAGGAAAACATAGAAGTGACCAGTCCCAAGACATGAGAGGACAGTGACACAAAGGAGAACTGGGTCCAGCTGGTGGTGTGGTGTTTAAGAAGGCTGAATCCCACATGGCTAACTGCACAGTTCAAGTACCAGACCCAGTGGCTTGAAAAACACACCAAACGAGTGTGTGTGTGTGAGTGTGTGTGTGTGTGTGTGTGTATGTGTCCAAAATCCAGAGGAGAGTAAGAAATGAAGAAGAGATTACAACATTCTCATCCCTCATGGGAGTGATGGGGGGGTGGTGGGTGCTTTCTCATTCTCTCTCTGTTTCTCTATGGCAGGTACACATGCTCCTCAGGCAATTAATGAGAAAGAGAGAGAGAGAGAAAATAGAAGGATGAACACGAGGAAAGACTCAAGTCCTAAAACAAGGGGCAAGGGTCTGGTGATGTAAAAACACAGAGAATTATGCTCTATCCGCTAGAACATGAACACAGTGTTAGAGTCAACCTAGAAGCCAAACTCCTTCCCCCTCCAGCTCACACCCACACTGATAATATCACAAACATACAAAAAAAACCTGCGAGACCCTTAGAAAGGCAAGACTGAGACAGCTAGATAATGCCCAACCTTTCAGAAAGTCCATTCCCACCTGTGCACATTATCCCCAAGGAGGCTCAATTAGAGGCACAAAATCTCTAAATCTCCATAGATATTAATTTCCCATGCCCACCACATTTTTCAGTAATAAAGACAATTTTAATTGGGTGTGGGACATAGAGAATAAAAAGTGGCATTGGACCAGATTTTATTTCTTACCAAATAGCTCTACATAAGGAGACAAAAAAACTTTAATTGAATATCCAAATTATTTATGAGATTGTGATTATACCAAAGTAATTAGTTCACTTTATATTATATCATTTCACTATTCTTTATAAGTAAAACTCAATTGGTTCCATGATAATTCAGTAATTCTACAAATAAAACATTAAACTTAATGCAGAAATGTAAATTAGTAGAATGTGGATCCAAATCTGAAATTTACTATCTTGACGTATAGAAAAGAAAATGAGATTTTTTTTCTATAGTTAGCATATACTAAGAGAGAAGGGGACCAGCAAGTGACATGATGGTTAAAGCACTGGATGCTCCCACATGGCTGACGATGGGTTAAGTCCTGGACCTGGTGGCTTGCTTTCTCTCTCTCTTTCTCTCTCTCTCGTCAAATTAAAAGAAATTAATGAACAAATAAAGTTAAATAAATAATTCTTTAAAAAAAAGAATATACCAAGAGAGAATGTGTTTTATTTATTTGTTTGTTTGTTTGTTTGTTTTTATTTACTTTTTTTAATACATTCAATCACATTATTTAGCTTACAAGGTGATCATTTCAATATATGAACATTACTCCCTGGTCGAGTTGATCAAAATATAACAACACTACCTCCCTGTCTCAACAATGCTGTCTTCATATCCCTCCTCCAAATGTTCTTTCCCAGGCCCCACTCCTCCACACACACACCACATCTGGCATTCACATCTACCTCTTGTGTTTGTACATCCTTTAGCCCATCAGTTTCAGTTTTAAAGTGCAGACATTCGGTATATATTTCCCGACCCAGGGGACAAACAGTTTCCTGGGGGAGGGAGTGAAAAAAGAGACAAACACACAGACACACAGAGTAAAGATAAGACGAAGTACTAATCAAGTCTTCTGTTTATTAAAAAACAATGTCAAATTATATACAGGTTGAGTTGCCCAAAATGCAAATAAAATAAAACAGTATGAGCCAATTATTAATATGAGTAAATCTCTCACATTGCCTAAAAACCCAACCACCCCACAGGAAAAACAGTTGGTCACATAATTTCTAAAAAATGGTTTGCTCAGTAAAAAAGTAAAACCTAATAATTTCCAAAATAGTAAATAGCTCAAAATATCAAATGGCTCAAAATGACTTCCATATACAGTTCCCTCCACATATCTTAAGTGGGGACATAAAATGTCTCTCCTTCATAGGCTGGTCTTCCATATTCTTCCACTTTCTGTCAAAAGCCAGGGTTTTTTTGGTTTTTATGGCTGAATAGTATTCCATAGAGTATATGTGCCACAGTTTTTTAACCCATTCAGCCATACAGGGGCATTTGGGCTGGTTCCACATCTTAGCAATCATGAAAAGTGGCGCAATAAACATCTTACCAATCATGAAAAGTGGCGCAATAAACATCGATGTGCAAGCACTTTTCCAATTAGAAATTCTTCTGTCCTTTGAGTAGATGCCAAGAAATGGGATTCCTGGATTATACAGCAGTTCTATTTGTAGATTTTTCAGAAAATTCCAAATTGTTTTCCACAGTGGTTGGAATAATTTACATTCCCACCAGCAGTGTAAGAGAGTGCCCCTTTCACCAC
>NW_006160202.1:1073889-1075821 GCF_000334495.1 Tupaia belangeri chinensis
CAGGTTTTCCAGCACCATTTGCTGAAGAGATTTTCCTTTTCCCACTGGATTGACTAGTACCCCTTGTCAAAAATCAGTTGACTGAATGATTGGGAATTTATTCCTGTGGACTCAATTCTCTTGCATTGGTCCACATGTCTGTTCCTGTGCCAATACCATGCTGTTTTGATTACCACAGCTTTGTAGTATATTTTTGGGTTGGGGAATGAAATGCCACCCACTCCACTCTTTTTTTGTAGAATTGCTTTGGCAATGTGGGGTCTTTTATTATTCCAGACGAATTTTATGACTGTCTTTTCTAGATCTGTGAAGATTGTGTTTGGTACTTTGATTGACATTGCATTAAATAGGTAGATTAATTCAGGTAGAATTGCCATTTTGGTTATATTAATTCTTCCAACCCAGGAAAATGGGATGTACTTCCACTTTTATGCGTAATTTTCAATTTCTTTTTTTAGCTTCTCATAGTTTTCCTTGTGGAGGTCTTTAATTTCTTTGGTAAGATTTATCCCTAAGTATCTTATACTTTTAGTGGCTGTGGTAAATGGAATAACTTATTTCAGTTCTATCTCCATCAGCCTGTTGTTTGTATATAGAAATGCTATAGACTTCTGTATATTAATTTTGTGTCCTGCAAATTTACTGTATTCGTGCATTACTTCCAGAAATTTCTTCATGGAAATCATTGGGTCTTCTATGTGCACAGTCATGTCATCTGCGAACAGAGAGAGTTTCACCTCTTCTTTCATATTTGCATGCTTTTAATTTTTTCCTCTTTTCTGATTGCATTGGTGAGAACTTCCAGAACTATATTGAAAAGGAGTGGAGAAGTTGGGCATCCTTGTCTTGTACCTGTTTTTACTGGGAAAGCTTACAGCTTTTCTCCATTCAGGATGATATACGAGATGGGTTTTTCATAGATAGTTTTTATTGTGCTGAGAAATGACCCTTGTATGCCAATTTTGCTAAGCATTTTGATCATAAAGGGATGTTGTATCTTATCAAATGCTTTTTCTGCATCAATCGATATGACCATATGGTTTTTGTCTTTTTTCCTGTTAATATGGGGTATTACATTTATGGTTTTGCGTATGTTGAACCAACCTTGCATTCCTGGAATAAAGCCTACCTGATCATGATGTATAATCTTTTTTATAAGTTGTTGGATACGGTTTCCTAGTATCTTGTTGAGAATCTTTGTGTCTATATTCATCAGAGATATTGGTCTATAGTTTTCCTCCCTTGTCCTGTCCTTATCTATTTTGAGGATAAGGGTGATAGAGGCTTCATAGAATGAATTAGGAAGAGATTCACCCTTTGGGAACTGTAGGAATAACTTGAGCAGAATGGGGGTTAACTCTTCTTTGAAAGTTTTTAAGAACTCAGAGGTGAAACCTTTTGGGCCAGGGCTTTTCTTTATTGGAAGGCTATTTATTTCTGATTCAATCTCCTGGCGTGTTATGGGCCTATTTAGACTTTCTTTATCCTCCTGGCTCAATCTTGGTAGATTATACGTGTCATGGAATTTGTCCATCTCATCCAGACTGTCTTGTTTCTTGGCATATAGTTGTTCATAATATCCTCTAATTATGGTCTGTATTTCTGCTTTGTGTGTTGTTATATTTCTGGCTTCATTGCAGATATGATTCACCTGGTTCCTTTATCTCTTCTTCTTAATAAGTCTCGCTAGTGGTGTATCTATTTTATTTATTTTTTCAAAGAACCAGCTTTTATTTTCATTTATTGTCTGTATAGTTCATTTTCTGTTTCATTTATTTCTGCTCATATTTTTATAATTTCCTTGCTCCTGGAGTTTTTTGGATTTTTTTTTATTTTTGCTGTTGCTTCTCCAATTCTCTGAGGCATGATGTTAAGTGATCCATTTGCCTTCTTTCCATTTTCCTCTTATGAGCACTAATTGCTATAAACTTC
>NW_006160202.1:1076400-1084771 GCF_000334495.1 Tupaia belangeri chinensis
TTTCCTGTAGGCAACAGATAGAGGGTCTCTGTTTTTTTTATCCATTTGGCCAGTCTGTGTCTCTTGATTGGGGAATTTAATCCATTCACATTCAATGTTATTATCGATGTAACTGGATCTGTCCCAACGTTTAAGGTGGCCATTGTCACAGCAGCTTTTTATTCCTTTGTTTCTGTCTGTCAGCTCTTTAGTTTTCCTGGAACAGTACTTTCTTCAGGGTTTCTTGAAGAGCTTGCCTGGTGCTGGCAAATTCTTTCAGGTCTTCTTTGTCTGAGAAGACTTTAATCTTTTTTTCCCATATGAAAGAAAATCTTGCAGGATACAATAATCTAGGTTGAAATTGTTTTTCTCTTAACACTTTCAATATGTCTTCCCATTCTTTCTTTGCTTGCATTGTTTCCATTGAGAAGTCCAGAGTTAGCCTTATGGGATGACCTTTGTATGTCACTTCTCGTTTCTCTCTTGCCAGTTTTAGTATCATGTCTTATCATGTGGTCTTGGATAGTCTGGCTACAATGTGCCTTGGGGAAGATCTTCTTGCATTGATTCTAACTGGGGTCCTTTGTATTTCTTGGGTCTTGATGTTTGAGTGCCTCTCTAGACATGGAAAATTTTCTTCCAGGATTTCATGGAATAGATTTTCCATGCTGTTATTAGTTTCTTCACTTACTGGGATGCCAATTATTCTGATATTTGGGCACCTTATGGAATCTAGTATTTCTTGTATATTATCCTCATTTTTTTTTGTTATTTTCTCTATCTTTTTGGTGGTTCTTTCTACGTCAGAGGTTTTATCTTCTACATGAGAGATTCGATCTTCAGCATGATCTATTCGACTTTTAATACTTTCAAGGGAGTTTTTGATTTCCTCTATTCCAGACTTTATCTCTAATAGCTCCATCTGGTTCTTTCTCAGAGTGTCCATTTCTTCTTTCATATCTTAGAATGACTTCCTCACCTCCTGTAGTTCAGAGTCTCTTTTCTGTTCCAACTCAAAGAATTTGTTCACCATAAGTGTTTGAAATTCTTTGTCTGACATTTTGGTAACTTTGTCCATTAGCACAAAAGATGGAGTGGGTTTACTCTGTACTTTTGATGGACATGTATTACCTTGCTTATTCATACTGGATGCTGTTCTTCTACTTCTAGCCATTGGAAGATGTACTCACTTTGAATACATCTTGCAGGAATGTTTCTCTGAGTAGGAGTATGTGACTTTCCCTTTTGCTGCAAATTAATGTTTGCCGAAGTCTCTCTTCTGTTGTTTTTACTAATGTGGTATCAAGAGGGGTACTCTACTGAGGTGTCTGAAAAGCAGTATCTCCTTTTCCTGATGTGGATCACTACAAGGGAAGATCCCAGAGAAAGTTATATTACTAGGGGATTTCAGATATCTAATTATAGACCTATCTAGACTTTCTGGATGGGTGGAAGATGAAGAGGAGAGAGTATTAAGTGAAACAACACAAGAAAATAAAAACACACAGAGAAATAAAAAAAATTCAGATTTAAAGAAAGAAATAAAGAAAAATAAAGATTTCATCAGAGGCCTTCCACTGGGTCTGTGGCATGCTGCTGGGGACAGGACAGGCTATGGGAGGAGGAAGCCTAGGGAATTAACAAGAGAATAAAACTGAAAAATCCAAAGCAGAAAGTAATGACTACCTGCCTAGGGGTTGGGCACTTGGGCTGGGGATCTCCAAGTGAAGTGAGGGAGCAGCAATGTCCGTGCCTCAGAATCGCTGGCTGGCCTGAGGCCTGCTGCTGGGTCTGTGGCCTGCTGAAGGGGATAAGACAGGATGTGGGAGGAGAAAAACCAGGAAATTAACAAGAGAATAAAGCTGTAAAATCCAAAGCAGAAAGTAATGGCTACCTGCCTAGGGGGTGGGCGCTTGGGCTGGGGGTCTACAAGTGAGGTGAGCGAGCAGCGATGTCCCTGCCTCAGAATCGCTGGCTGGCCAGAGGCCTTCCACTGGGTGTTTGGTCAGCTGCTGGGGACTTCACAGGCTAGGGGATGGGCATTTGTGCTGGGGGTCTGCAAGTGAGGTGAGGGAGCAGCGATGTCCCTGCCTCAGAATCGCTGGCTGGCCAGAGGCCTTCCACTGGGTGTTTGGTCAGCTGCTGGGGACTTCACAGGCTAGGGGATGGGCATTTGTGCTGGGGGTCTGCAAGTGAGGTGAGGGAGCAGCGATGTCCCTGCCTCAGAATCGCTGGTTGACCAAAGGCCTGCCGCTGGGTCTGTGGCCTGCTGCTTGGGACAGGACTTGCTGAAGGATGAGGAAGACCAGGAAATTAATAAGAGAATAAAGCTGAAAAATCCAAAGCAGAAAGTAATGGCTACGTACCTAAGGGGTGGGCGCTTGGGCTGGAGGTCTGCAAGGGAGGTGAGGGAACAGCAATGTCCCTGCCTCAGAATCACTGGTTGGCCCGAGGCCTGCCGCTGGGTTTGTGGCATGATGCTGGGGACAGGACAGGCTAGGGGGTGGGTGCTTCGACTGTGGGTCAGCAAGTGAGGTGAGGAGCAGCGATGTCCTTGCCTCAGAATCACTGGCTGTTCAGAGGCCTGCCACTGGGTCTGTGGCCTGCTGCTGGAGACAGGACAGGCAGTAGGAGGAGGAAGACCAGGAAATTAACAAGAGAATAAGGCTGAAAAATCCAAAGCAGAAAATAATGGCTACCAAGCTAGAGCGTGGGTGCTTGGGCTGGGGGTCAGCAAGTGAAGTGAGGGAGCAGCAATGTCCCTGCCTCAGAATCGCTGGCTGGCCAGAAGCATGCCGAGGGGTCTGTAGCCTGCTGCTGGGGACAGGACAGGCTAGGGGGTGGGCGATAGGGCTGGGGGTCTGCAAGTGAGGTCAGGGAACAGCGATGTCCCTGCCTCAAAATCGCTGGCTGGCCTGAGGCCTGCCACTGGGTCTGTGGCCTGCTGTTGTGGACAGGACAGGCTAGGGGGTGGGTGCTTGGGCTAGGGGTCTGCACATGAGGTGATGGAGCAGCAATGTACCTGCCTCAGAATCGCTGGCTGGCCAGAGGCCTGCCACTGGGGCTGTGGCCTGCTGCTTTTGGCGAGGAGGAAGACCAGGAAATCAATAAGAGAATGAAGCTGAAAAATTCAAAGCAGTAAGTAATGGCTACCTACCTAGGGGGTGGGCGCTTGGCCTGGGGGTCTTCAAGTGAGCTGAGGGAGCAGCAATGTCCCGGCCTCAGAATCGCTGGCTGGCCTGAGGCCTGCCACTGGGTCTGTGGCCTGCTGCTGGGGACAGGACAGGCTGTGGGAAGAGGAAGACCAGGAAATCAATAAGAGAATGAAGCTGAAAAATCCAAAGCAGAAATTAATGGCTACCTACCTAGGTGGTGGGCGCTTGGGCTGGGGGTCTGCAAGTGAGGTGAGGGAGCAGTGATGTCCCTGCCTCAGAATCACTGGCTGACCAGAGGCCTGTCGCTGGGTCTATGGCCTGCTGCTAGGGACAGGACAGTCTGTGGGAGCGAGAATGTGTTTTACTTCTGAGTGCTATCTCTAATGAGCCTTAAAAATTGTTTTATTCTTCTTCAGACATTAAAAACAACCCTGTCACTTTATCAATTTTTAAATCAAAGAATCAGAGTTTAGGAAATACTCGTCTAAACCACCATCCTATATCATACTCTTTCTATGTCATTCTCATTAATTTTTGGACATCTTTTCAAAGGATGTGTTTGAAGAGAAGCTAAAGGAAATAATTTTTTTTTGCTCCTGACATCATTCCATCCCCAGGGTCTCACCCACCAATGCTATGGAATGTCAGAAAGAGCACATGGCCTTTTCTGATGCCATAATCTGCCATGATCTTCCCATCTTCCAGTCTCTTCCCATTGCAAGTCACAATTTGGGCCTCAGGAGTTACAGCGGTCTTGACTGCAATCATTTTTTTCACCTGGGCCACTGAGTTGGACCTTCACACCTGGAGGTGGTGTCTCTGACCCTCATCTCCTGACTCCACAAGCAGTAAGGACAACTCCTCATCACTGGGCATCACCACCCTCAGGGCAAGGTGGATGGTTGTCTCCTTGTCAATGCCATATTATAAAAGTGTTCTCTGTGACTTTAGGGTCTTAGAGCCCAACAGAAGAACCTCGTCCCACACAGAAACCTTGGTTTTAGACCAGACATGTTCATTGATCTTCTTCACTCTGTCACCCAGTTAATTCCTGTTCCTTGGAGTAAATATTCACCTGGGCAATGACAGGCAAGAGTCAGTTACCCAGAATGCCTCCTCTGTATACCCTCTCCCACATTAATCGTAGCCAACATTCCACTGCCTGTCTAGTCCTCAAGCTCCTTTCAACAATCTGTGTCCCGACCTTTCCTAGGACTTCTCTTCTAGAATTCTCAGGTTAGAACACAAACAAGATTAGTCTCATTTCTTTAGAGCTACACCTCTTACCTCCAGTACAATTAACAATTTCCACCTTCTTTATCTGCCCATCTTACTCAGCCAATAATTTTCACGTGTCAAAAATTAAATCCAACTACAAACCTTCAAAGATGCATGCAAGGCTCTAAAAACTCTAAAAACTCCCAGAAAGAATTTCCAAGACTCACCAGCCTCATGGGATACTCATGGACATACCATATCCTCCATGGCTACTTTAGAAGGAATACCTAGGCCACCCCACTTCCATCTTCAGACCCCTGGCATAAGGGATACTGAGGCAGGGCTCCTGCCCCATCTCCAGTCCTGGGACTCCCAAGCCACAAGACTTTTTCTTTACTTTCCTTATTATTTTCTTCCCACTAATTTGGTCCTCACTTCCTTTATCTACACCATCCCTGGTGGTTTAGATAGGTCTAGAATTACAGTTCTGAAATATTCTAGTATTTTAAGACTCTCCTCCCTTTTGCTGAACCACCTGCAAAAAAGAAGATACATGTCTTTGTACACATGAAGAGAATACTTCTCCTTGGATCACATTGCTAAAAACAACAGAAAAGAGACTTTAGCAGTCTTCATTCCACAGCAAAAGGGAAACACATTTGCTCCTATTTGAGGAAACATTCCCAATGGTTAGAAGTACAAGAGCCTCAGGTCTGAAGAAAGCAGGAGATATGTCTTCATGAAAAGAACACAGTAACTCCTTTCCATTTCTTGAAAAAATAGAGGACATTACTAAAATGTCCAAGAAAGAATTTAGAACATTGATATTGAACAAATACTATGAGCTGGAACAGAAAAGAGACAATGAACTACAGATTAGAAAGTCCTTCCACGATATGAAGGAAGAAATGAACACACTAAGAAAGAATAAGATGGAACTATGAGAGGTGAAGTCTGTAATACAGGAAATCAAAAACTCTCTTGAAAGTATTAAAAGTCGATTAGACCATGCTGAAGATCGAATCTCTGATGTAGAAGATAAAACTTCTGACCTAGAGAAAACCACCAAGAAGACAGAGAAAATAACCAAAAAAAAAAAAATGAGGATAACATACAATAAATAGATTCCATTAGACGTCCTAACATCCGAATAATCGGTATCCCAGAAGATAAAAAAAACTAATTCTGGCATGAAAACCTATTCAATGAAATCTTGAAAGAAAATTTCCCATTTCTAGAGAGGCACTCAAGCATCCAGACCCAAGAAATACAAAGGACCCCAAATAGAATCAACCCAAGAAGATCTTCCCCAAGGCATATCATAGCCAGACTGGCAAAGAACACAGATAAAGATAAGATACTAAAACTGGCAAGAGAGAAACAAGTGACTTAGAAAGGTCACCCCATCAGGCTAACACAGGACTTCTCAACGGAAACAATGCAAGCAAGAAAAAATGGGAAGATGTATTGAAAGTGTTAAGAGAGAAAAAAATTCGACCAAGATTATTATATCCTGCAAGATCATCCTTCATATGGGAAAAAAGATTAAAATCTCCTCAAACAAACAAAACCTAAAAGAATTTGCCAGCCCTGGGCAAGCTCTCCAAGAAACCCTGAAGAAAGTTGCTGGGGTCCAGGCTTGGCAGGGGTGAGTTTGGGACTCATACACAGGAAGGGGACACAGGTGATCAAGAACAAAAATTAGACTGAGACCTCATTGCCTCTTAGCATATTCTCAGCTGACCACAGCCAGAGCCGGCTCCAGGCTGCAGTGCAGTGGCTATTAAAACATACGTATTTATTGAGGGATGTATAGGAAGTAAGGGGGGTGAGGGGTAGTAAAAAATTTACTCTAAGGAACAGGGTATACAAAGTATGGAAGCAATAATTATAAAACATGCTGTTTGTCTTGTCAGGTCAGGTGAAATCCATCACAGTTCTCAGGATGAGGAAGTCCATTTGTCTGTTGTATTTTCTTCTTAGATCTTGATTACTGAGAAGGGTCTTTTGAAGAGGGGGTTGCAGGAAACTTGATAACTTCAGTTCTGGGCCAGCTTGATAACCTCAGTCCTGGGCTAGGGCAGCAACATTGCTGGTTACAAAGGCCTAGATAGAAATCTTGTCTTGTTAAGTAAAGACACAGTTAATATTTGGACTATCTATATATTACATCAAAAGACGGTGAGTCTATTACCCATATGGGAAAGGAAGATGATCTTGTAGCTCAGGAGACAACACAGGATGTTTTATTAGCAGTTTTTCAAAGTCAACAGCACATAGATGAGAAACTCTTTGTAGTTAAAACTACCTGTTGCTTTAGATAAGAGCTCCCAGCTAAGATAGTTAATCTTTCCCTGGAGCCTTCAGGTTTGTTCATCCTGTCGTTGTCAGTCAGGCTTTTCCTTTCTTTATAAATCTGCTGGTTTCTGTATTTTATTTGCTGAGTCTGTCAATTAGTGAGTTCTTTTGTTTAATCTCTGAGTCCCTGTTATGTGGTGAATACACTGACTTTGGCCTAACATGAGTTAACTTTGGCCTGCAGCTTTAACAAGGGGTATTTACATAAAACTAGCCTTAAACTAACTTAGTTTTTATATGCTACTAATGCTAATTTGGCTTATACTAATTTAACCTAACAAATGCTAATTTTGGCTTAAAACAGACAGGTGGGGGAGTCTCATACTTTCTGACCCTCCTATGCTGTCTTAGGAAACCACATTCTTACAAGATCACTAATTGGCTTTATTGTAATGGTTGGGGGTGATATTTTACCCATGCAGGATACCGTAATAACAGTAAAACTCACAGCAGAGAAATTGAATACCGAACAGTACAACGATACAAGGAAGGGCTCATACATTGGGCCTCGCCTCAATTTCTTCCCAGTCCAGGCCTTGCCTTAGAATGGGAGGCAGCATCCTTATCAGCTTGTGTTGCCTGCATGGCCCCATCAATGTATTAGGTTATTAACAACTTCAGGAAAATGAATTTTAGAAGCTCTCTTTGGGGAAGAAAGGGAACCTTAAATTTAAGAACTCTAAAAGGGCCAGCCAGGTAGAGTACAGGTTAAAGCACGAGAATCCCACATGGCTGACTTCGTGGTTAGAATCTCAGGCCCGGCAGCTTGAAAAATATGTTGGGTGTATGTGTGTCAGTGCCTGAAAATCCAAAGAAACTAATGAAGGAAATGGGACTATGAAATAGCCAACCCCCTTGGAGAGTGCTTTCTCACTTTCTCCCTCTCTCTTTCTAAAGAGCGCACATGTCCTAAAGCAAAACAAAACAAGCATAGAACCTGGAAGTATTTTCATAATTTCAAATCTTGCCAGCTCTTTTAGCACAAAGCACACTCACTTTTTCCTTCCTGTCTATAACAATGGCCAGTTCAATATTTGACTCAAAAGAAAGCTCAAGAGCTAAATGATGGCTTTCTCTTCAGGGAACCCTTGTTCCCATTCTGCATATATCAACCTCTCTCATTTCCTTCAAGATGCCTTCCCAGCAACTCTGCCTCCCTGACCTCTGTCTCTTGTCCACTCCTGAGGTCTCTCCCCAACTCTTAGTAGTGTTTTGTCTTCCTCTTCAACTTACACAGAGGCAGTCGGCCATCTCTGCAGTCGCAGGAGTAAAAGCAGGAGACTGAGAAAAAGGTCCTTGTGTCCAGCTTATATGCAACTGGTTGAGCTGGAAATCCCCTGTGTGGCCTGCTGAGTTTGGCTTTGCTGTGCCCTTTGTTTGTGTATGATCACATGGATTCTCTTTCACTTTTGCTTGCATGAAGTTAAGAAACAAAGGAAACTTTCTGATCATGCACTTCTCCCCTCAGCCTATCCATTTCCATTCCTAACCCTGGCTTAAACTGCAGCCCTGAACCCTCACTGCTTAAAGACCCAATTTGCTTGGTGGGTCGCTTATACTTCTTTTAAGAGCACTCAATCAGCCATGGGCTTTCCTTAAAGCAGGAGCACCCAGGACAGCCAGCGTTGGTGTGAAGAGACGTGATTATGGCAGGCTGTTTA
>NW_006160202.1:1084838-1090501 GCF_000334495.1 Tupaia belangeri chinensis
CAGCCAGTGTTGGTGTGAGAGACGTGATTATGGCAGCCTGTTCACACTCACCTGGCAGAATTGTAAATTATGTCTTGAGAAGACACAGGAGAGATAACCCTAGACATAGAAGTGGCCTTGAGTTTGAGTTTTGGAAGTACCACTTTATCCCTCATGGTGAATCTATTTACTTCCTTAGACATTATTTCTCTATCCATAAAGTGAGACAGATGGAGAGTTTCCCTAAGTATCTTCCAAGCTAAGAAAGTTTTGTTTATAAAATGTCCTTTACAAAATAAAATGCAATGCATTCTGGGTCTTGAACTCTCCAACACACTTCATACTCTGTCTCAGAACCAGCAGTGCAAATCCACTAGTTGAGAACAATCTCAAACCAACAAGTTCCACCTTTTACCCACCACTCTCCCATCAAGTACCTTAATTTCCCGCCTTTACCCCTAGACTCTCATCACTGCTGTAATCTCTGCAATATCTACAAAGGCTTCTCACTCTCTCACTATTGAGGTTAGGAATGAGAGGGCCAGCAGAAGGCATAGTAGTTATGTCTCTGGATTCCCACATGGCTGACCACAGTTCCATTCCAGACTCCATGGCTTAAAATTATGCCCAACATGTGTGTGTGTGTGCCCAAGATCCCAGGAGGGATGTGGAAGTGAATTTTGCATGATCATTCTCCTGGAGAGTGATTTCTCACTTTTCCTGTCTCTCTCTCTCTCTCTCTCTCTCTCTCTCTCTCTCTTTCTCTCTCTCTCTCTCTCTCCTGAGCACATGCACCTTATGGCAAAAGCCTGTTTTTAAAAAAAAGAGAGAGAGAGAAAGTTTTCAATTGAGTCCAAAAGGGTGTGCGTGAACTGTGTGCACTCAAGGAATTTACTCAGTCCCTCTGGTCTTCTTTATATTCCACATTAATCATTGCCTTCTCTCAAATTCTCAGAATATTAACACAGACCATTTTTTTCTAAGAAATTTTTACTTTAGGGCACGTATACTTGCAGGAGAGTGAGATACATAGACACAGACACAGTAAAAGGGAAACTGAGAAATCACTATATGTCCCAAGGGACATTGCCACCCCAAATCCCTTCTCTTTCATTCTCCTTCTGGGATCTTGGACATGCACACAGGCTTGCCTGGTTTGACTTTCAAGCCATGGAGTCCAGGACTCAAACAGCAGGTCAGCCACATGAGAGTCCTGCCACTGAACCATCCCACCATCTGCTGGTTCGAGAACCAATTATTTTTTTAAAAAATAATTTATTAAAAATGCTTCCTGGGACTAGAAAGTGGCATGGTGGTTGACATGCTAGATTCCCATATGTTTGACCTCAGTTCAAGTCCTAGACCTGGCAACTTGCTTTCTCTCTCTCTCTCTCTCTCTCTTCTCTCTCTCTCATGTGTCTCTCTCTAGTCAAATTAAAATAAATGAATAAATAAAATTAAATAAATAATTATAAAAAAATTTTGAAGTTGACCCTGACATGCCGTAGATCCCTCAGTGTCTCAGTTTTCTCATCTGTGGTGTGGGGACCCTGGAACCCCTCTAAAAAAATTAAAAACAAACAAACAAAAAATTAGGGATTCCATTTTATTTTTCAAAAGGATGTAAATTTATGGGAACCAGCAGTTAGCGTAATGGCTTTGTCACTGGACTCCCACATAGTCAACTGCTGTTCGCATCCCAGACCTGGTGGCTTAAAAATTACGCTGGGCGCGTGTGTGTGCGTGCCCAAGATCCCAAGAGGAGAATGGAGGAGAAGGGATTGCGGCGTGACCATCCCCCCTGGGGGGTGCCAGATCCAGCGGCCTGAAACTCACTCTAGGCACTTATGCATGAGTGCCCATGACACCAGGAGGAGAATGAAGAAGAAGGGATTGCAGGATAGTCATCCCTCCTTGTGGGTGATTTCTCATTTTCTGTCCCTCTGGTGAGCACATGTGCAAAAATCTCTCTAAAAAATAAAATAAGAGAAGGCTGAGTCTGCCGTAAGAGCTGAGACCTAGTGATTTCAGGGATAAGAGCAATGAAGATGTTCTGCTGAGAAGTCACCCTAGTAGTCACCCCCTCGTTCCTTTCTCTCTCTCTCTGTCTCTATCTCTTTCTGTCTCTGTCTCTGCCTTTTCATTTTTCTTTTTTAAAAATGTTTTAAGGTAAAGGTTTTCCTTGGCTCTGATATGTTCCTTTATTTTGATAATAATCCTCTTCCTTTTCTCATCCCATCTAAGCAAACAAAAAAGGCAGGCCAGAAGACTGAGTCTGCCATAAGAGCTGAGATCTAGTGATTTTGCATGGCTCACAGTTTTATTTTTTTTAATTAACAAATAAATAAATTTTTGATTGTGTGCTTTTTTTCATTTTTTCTCTTTTTCCTTTCTCTCTTTCTCTGTTTTCTTATCCTTTTTCTTTTACCTCATGACTTTGCTGCTCAACTACCATGAACTGAGTGTTTACACAGATCTAAGTGAAAAGTTGCCAAAATCCGAATACTCTTTGGGTCCTCATATTCCTCAGTTCCCACTGAATCTGTGACACAAAGGGGGAAAATGCAGCAGCAAAGAGTTAGCAGACATCATCCTACTATGCATCTCTGATTGCTCAGATTGATCTTCTAGAAATTAGGAAGAAACATATAACCCATTAGATGACTAGAAATCACTGCAGGGGCACAAGAAACATGCTAAACCAAGAAAATACCCCTCCCCCAAGGAAAAAGAATAACTCCTCTTCAACCACAGATGGTACAATGGAACTCATGGAAATGTCTGATAAAGAACTTAGAGTATTAATAGTGACAAAATTAACAGAGATGGAAGAGAAGAGAGACAACACCAGAAGAAAAAAGCCAATGTGTTCCAGGAGGTGAGGAATTTCTTGCGAGAGCTGAAAGAGGAAATACACATCATAAAAAAGAACCGAGACCACCAGTTAGATTAATGTTATGTTGCTGAATGCCCATGTTGTTGACTGCAGTTCAAGTCCCGGACCCAGTGGCTTAAACTCACACCAGACGTGTGTGCATGTGTGCTCAAGATCCTGAGAGGAGAATGGAGGAGAAGGGTTTGTAGCATGGCCATCCCCCCTGAGGGGTGATATCTCACTTTCTTTCTCTCTGTCTCTCTCTGTCTTTCTGGTGAGTGCATGAGCCCTATAGAAAAAACTTCTCAAAAAAAAAAAAAGAATCAAATGGATCTGTTGGAAATGAAGGCTATAATACAGGAAGTCAAAACTTCCTTTGAAAGTATTAAAAGCAGACTAGATCATACAGAAAATCGAATCTCAAATGTAGAAAACAGAATCTCTGGACTAGTAAAATCCACCATAAACTGAGAAACTAGCCCCCCAAAAAATGACAATATACAAGAAATACTAGATACCATTAAACGTCCAAACATCTGGATAATTGGTATCCCAGAATGTGAAAAGACTAATAAGGGCATTGACAATCTATTCCATGAAATCCGGGAGCAAAACTTCCCAAAACTTGAGAGGCATTCAAAGATCCAAACCCAAGAAATACAAAGGATCCCAAACAGGATGAACCCAAGAAGATCTTCTCTAAGAAACATAGCAAGAATGACCAAAACCACAGACAAAAACAAGATACTCAGACTAGCAAGGGAGAAACATCAAGTTACCTACAAAGGATATCTCATCAGGCTAACAGCAGATCTCTCATCAGAAACAATGCGATTGTTTTGTTTTGTTTTGTTTTTCCTCTTGCCTCTGTGTGACCCCAAGCAAGTTTTCATCATCCTCAATTGTAAAATTAGACTCAAACTTGATAATCCACCTCTGGTTCTTTCTGGTACTAAGAACGTTTTTTCATTCTATAGTTAGAATTTAAAGGGACATAAATCACATTCTAAAGAGTTCCTTACATGAGGAGCAGCTTGAAGGGTTAAGAATAAAGAGAAAATAATTGTCAGCATATGAAACATTTCCTTGGTGAGCAACAAGTTTCCATCTTCTCTGAATTTATATTTGGAGAAAATATGTTTACCTTGAACTGGTGAAATAGAATTTTATGATTTTTGACTAAAACATCACTGATCTTCTATGCTTTTTTTTCCAATGTTAAGAAGTTTTGTTTGTTAAGGAGTTGTGTATGAGTTCATGTGCCTACTATCGAACAGAATGCTAATCTGTCTCCTAGATTTAAGTATTAAGAAAGTTCTCTTAACATTTTTTTATTTTGATTTATTAAAACTAAAACTGCCTCTCTTTACATTAAATAATGTATTTTTTAAATACCTATTTAATGACCACAGTAAACTATATAGCCTCAGCTATGTGCTATTTTATAGTATATTTATTCTACCTATGGAGTTGCATGCCTAAAGTCAACTTTTGTTCTCAGGTATGTATATATCAGCTGAACTTACTATTGAAAGTATATGCTTTAAGATATTTTGTGAATTACTACAATGTGGGAAAGAATAAAGAAATGTAAAGCAACTGCTGATACCAGAGAGGGAAATGGCAGAGGGTGAGAAAGAGGGAGGAAAAAGTGTATATATACACAAGAAACAAGAAGTGGAAAATTATTTGTTGTGGATAATATGAAGGATTAAGCCACTTTACAGTGTATTCTGACTGGAAAATTGCATTCTGTATGCTGTGATGATGTTCAGTGAAAGTATGTAAAATAAACTAATTAAAAATAAAATAAAATAAAGCCTAATCCAAACCGTGTTCTTCAATTTGGAGCTCTTACTAAAGTCAGTTAATAACATTGGAAAGATTAATTATGTATTTTGTGGAATAGGCATGCTTTTTTAAACACATAGGATAAAAGTATGCCTGATGGAATGGACTGGAAACCACTGGACCCTAATACTCTCTTTTCAGATCTCACTCCATGTCCCTGTTATCTCCTGCATTCAAAACCAAGGTTCTGACCTTTGGCTGCTGCACAGCACCTACCATGTCCACTGTCCAATAGGGTTTAGGGCTTATTAAACATCACCAGTGGCCAGGCAGAAAATTACAGCTCAGGATAAGGGTGAAACAAAGTCCTGCCACATGATAGGGGCAGGGAAAGGGCCTAGGAAAAGAGAAAGGAAAAGCTGAGCAAACCCAGACCTGAGTAAACTGCTTTCACTTTTCAACTTGAACTGCACCTAGTACTTTCTTGGATCTTCACATTATTTCTGGGAAGGCAACAGGAAGAACAGGTGGTTAAAGGCTGCTTTAAGCTAGACTCTCCTGTACCCTTTTCTTCTTTTCCCTTCTCAATTCCTGGATATCTTGGTGTTAGAATCTGCATTATGTGAGGCAACAAAGAACCTTGGCCAAAGGCTCCAGGAATAGGACAAAAATAGGAAAATATAATTCTCTGCTAATGCCCCCAGGTCTATACCCACAGCAGATCCTGCAGCAGATCTGTAAATCTAGCTTCATCTGTGTATGGTTCCCCAAATTCCCGGCATACTCTTGAACACACCATGCTCTCTGCCATCTCCAGGCCACTGAGCACAGCTTTACCTCCAATACTACCCTACAAAATAAATTTAGAAGAATACACAGTGCAGGCCAGCTAATGGCATGGTGGGTAAATAGGCTGGATCTTACATATCCAATCACATGGTTCAAGTCCCAAGCCAGCAGCTTTCAAAACATGCTGGGCAAGTGAGTGTGTCTGTGTGCCCAGCTTCTCAAAAGGGGA
>NW_006160202.1:1090701-1094180 GCF_000334495.1 Tupaia belangeri chinensis
GCATGTTCCGCCAGATCATATGCTTTTCTCCCCCCCGCCCCTGAATACAGTAGGAATCTTGGAAGCCATGACAGTAGTTTTTGTTTTGTTTGCTTTTTTGTTTTTTGTTTGTTTTTTTTTTGTTTTTTTTTTGGTTTTTTTTTTTTGTCTACATAATTTTTTTCTCCAGCATTGCCATATCATGATGTCTAGCATAGGAAACAATATTTACCAAGTGTATAAATGAATTAATAAGTGAAGGAATGAGTAACTGAATGACAAATAGGGACATAATATTTTGTGAGTAGTTCCATTTCAGAAAATGCATATTTAATGTTTCAACATTGTTTTTCTTTTTAGAATTACTTACTTATTTAATTTTATTTGTTATTATTGTTTTTTAATTTGACCAGAGAAAGAGTAAGGGAAAGAATAAGACATCAGGTCCAGGATTTAAACCATGGTCAGCCATAAGGAACAGTTAAAAACTTAGAAGAGGCAGTTCTATTTGCAGCCTCCTGGCTAGTCAGGGAACCTAAGGCAGAACCTTTTGCTAGCCTTGGCCCCAGCTCCAGCTCAAGCTCCAGCCCCAGCCCCAGCCCAGCTCTCTGAATCTCAGAGCTCCCCCTGCCCCACCAGAAAAGGCAGCCCTTAGCTCTCCAGCAGAGCCCAGTTCCATTCTGCAGCCTCCTGGTCAGTCAGGGAAACTGAGGCAGGGCCTTTCACTGGCCCCTGCCGAGCTCCAACTCTGGCCCCAGCCCAGTTCTCCCAACCTCAAAGCCTCCCCCATGCCCTGCACCCCAGAAAGGTGGGCTGCTTTGTCTTTTTCTCTTCCTCTTTTTTTGGTAATTTCCTACTTCTCCTCACCCCTTAGGACAGCTCCCAGCTCTCAAAGCCCAGTTCCATCTGCAGCCCCCTGGAGAAATCTTTTTATTTTTTCTCTTTCATATTCCTTTTTCTTCTCTCTTATATCATCATCTTCTCCTCATCTTCCACCTTCCCAGAGGGACTGGACATGTCTAGAATCACAGTTTTCAAATACCCTTGTATTGTGAGGCTCCCGGGGATCCTTCTTTTTACTGATCCATCTGCAAAAAAAAAAAAAAAGGAGAAACTACTCTTCAGGCACCTGAATAGAAGACTCCTCCTGGGGAGAAACATTGCTAAACAGCAGAAAAGAGACACCAGCACACATCAGTTCACAGAAAAAGGGAAGCAAACTCATTCCCAGTGGCAGAAACATTCTCCAAAAGGTATCCAAAAGTGAATACATCACCCAATTGCTAGAAGTAGGACCTCGGGTTTGAAGAAACCAGGAAATATGTCTCCATCATAAGAATACAATAACACCTGAGACTGTCCTTTCCCCTGTAGCAGGTAGGTCCAGCTACAGGCATCTGGCCACCAAGGGATACTGAGGCAGGGACACCTCTCCACCCCCACCTCACTTCTAGACTCCCCAGCCCAAAACCCGCCCCCTACACTGTCCTTTCCCCTATAGCAGGCTGAAGGTCCAGCTACAGGTCTCTGGCCAGCAAGGGATACTGAGGCAGGGACACCTCTGCACCTCCCCCCTCACTTCCAGACTCTGAAGCTCAAGACATGCCCCCTAGGTAGGTAGCTAGAATTTTTCTGTTTTTTGTTTTTCTTTGTGCTTCTCCATTCTCTTATAAATAACCACATCTGCCTCCTTCCACAGAATGTCCTTCTCCCTGCAGCAGGCACCAAGTCCAGCTACAGACCTCTGGAGAAATCATGCTCCACACTTTAGCAGGTTAGCCCAGCGCATGACTTTTTCCTTATTTCTCTCTGTTGTCTTTATTTCGTCTCATATTATCCTCTCCGCTTCGTTTTCCACCCTGCCAGAGAGACAAGACAGGTCTAGAATCGGATATCTAAAATCCCCTAGTAATGTAAGTTTCTCTGGGACCCTCCCTTGTACTCATCCACCTGTGAAAAAGGAGATACTGCTTTTCAGACACCTCAGTAGAATACCCCTCTTAAGACCACATTACTGGGACCAGCAGTTAGCGTAATGGCTATGTCGCTGGACTCCCATGTACTCAACCGTGGTTCGAGTCACGGACCCAGTGGCTTAAACTCACATAGGGCACATGTTGCATGCATGCCCAAGATCCCGAGAGGAGAATGGAGGAGAAGGGATTGCAGCATGGCCATACACCCTGGGGGGTGATTTCTCGCTTTCTAGACTTGGGAAGTTTCTTGCTTCTCTAGACTTGGGAAATTTTCTTCCAGTATTTCATGGAATAGATTTTCCATGCTGTTATAATGCCAGTTATTCTGATGTTTGGGCATCAGGAGGTAAACACACTTACTCCAAGTCAAGAAACGCTACCATAAGAGGTATTCAAAAGTGAATACATCTTCCAATAGCTAGAAGTAGAAAAAGAGCCTCAGGTCTGAATAAACAAGGAAATATGTCTCCACCAGAGGAAAACAGTAACTCCCCTCCATCTCTCGTAAATATGGTGGACGTTACCAAAATGACAAACATAGCATTTTGAACCTTCATGGTGACCAAATTTTGTGAGTTGGAACAGAAAAGAGACAATGAACTACAAAAGATTAGGAAGAACTTCCATGATATGAAAGAAGAAATGGACACTCTGACAAAGAATGAGGTAGAACTATTAGAGATTAAGTCTGTAATACAGGAAAACAAAAACACTCTTGAAAGTATTAAGAGTCAATTAGACCATGCTGAAGATCGAATCTTTGATGTAGAAGATAAAACTTCTGACCTAGAAAAAAAAAAAAAAACACCAAAAAGATCGAGAACATAACAAAAAATACAAGAGGATAATATACGAGAAATACTAGACTCCATTAGATGCCCAAACATCAGAATAATTGGCATGTCAGAAGGTGAAGAAACTAATAACAGCCTGGAAAATCTATTCCATGAAATACTGGAAGAAAATTTCCCAAGTCTAGAGAAGCACTCAACCATCCAGACCCAAGAAATACAAAAGATCCCAGATAGAATCAACCATAGAAGATCTTCCCCAAGACATATCTTAGCCAGGCTGTCTAAGACCAAAGATAACAATATGAAAATAAAATGGGTAAGAGAGAAATGAGATGTGGGTTACAAAGGCCATCCCATCTGGCTAACACCAGACCTCTCAATGGAAACAATGCAAGCAAGGAAAGAATGGCAAGACATATTGAAAGCTTAAAGAGAGAAACAATTTCAATCAAGACTATTATATCCCACAAGATTATCATCATATGGAAAAAAAAAAAAGACTAAAATCTTCTCAGAGAAACAAAACCTGAAAGAATTTGCCAACACCAGAACAGCTCTTCAAGAAACTCTGAAGAAAGTACTATTCCAGGAAAACTAAAGAATTAACAGCCAGAAACAAAGAAATAAAAGACAACTAAGACAACAGCCAATTTAAACGTCGGGACAGATCCGATAACATTGATAATAACATCGAATGTAAATGAATGAAATTCTCCAATCAAGGGACACA
>NW_006160202.1:1106734-1108273 GCF_000334495.1 Tupaia belangeri chinensis
TGTAACTCACCTTTGCTAGCCACCACTGAACCATAAGCCTTGAACATCACCCACTTAGTCAAGTTCAATATGACTCCAACATTGTAAAATTACCGAGAAATAAAGAACAGACTGCATGTTCTATTATCCTTCACAAGCTCTAGAATAATGGAGTCTGATTTCTTTAAAAAGAAAAAAAAAAGAAAGTGTGGGCCTCCAAGTTAGACCGATTCCAGTAAAAATTCTATTATGAATGTACAAATCATATGACCTTGGACAAGTTATTTAACTTCAGTTACCCTCCTATTATACTCTATAAAATAAAACTATTGCCTAAGTGTTCAGTGAGTTCAAATTAGAGTTAATATATAAAAAAGAATAGGAATTTTCATTTCACCTCTGTCATTTTCTGGTGAAGAAAACCTTTAAAAACCTGTTTCCTGTTGGTGAAACAAGAATTCCAATAATTAACATTTACTAAATACCTACTATATGCGAGGAATTTTTCTAAAAACTTTGCATATTTAACCGATTAATCCATTCCTACTTTCATATGGAGAAAATGGAGCACAGAGAGGTACAGTAACACGCCCAAGATCGTTCAACTGGGAAAAAGCAGAATCAAGGCAGGCAGTCTGGATTCAAACTCTTGTTCTGCTTCTTTTCAAAAGAATAATTTAATTTTATTTATCATTATTATTATCGGATTTTGTTTGTTTGTTTCTTGCTGCAGGGCACACACTTAACAGAGAGAGAGAGAAAGTGAGAAAGCAAGCCGCCAGGTCCAGGAATCAAACCACAGTTGGCCATGTGAGAATTCAGCATCTTACCCACATATCATCTGCTCACCCCAAAACTCTTGTTCTGAATCACAGCATTAATACTTGTTCTGGGAGACAGCGATGGTGTGTGGACTCCCTTATGGAAGATCGAGTTCTGGTCCCATTGACTTTCTCTCTCCCTCTCTCTCATTGCATTTACCATATAGAAAATTAAAAAATAATAATAATAATGAGCAAACAAATTTTAATAAATAATTTAATAAATATAAAATAAAATAAATAATTATTAATAAAATAAATAAATAATAAATTTTTAAAGAGAAAAAAGAGAAAGTAAGAAAACAAGCCACCTGGTTCAGGACTCGAACCACAGTTTACCTTGTGGAAATCCAGTGCGCTTAACTAGCTCATCACCTGCCACCCCAATAAATAATTACATTATTCAAAAATATTTGTTATGGTGCCATAGGTGGCATGGTGGTTAAGGGCTCCAGACTCACACATAGCCCACTGTAGTCATGTCTCATAT
Source organism: Tupaia belangeri chinensis (assembly GCF_000334495.1). NCBI lineage: Eukaryota > Metazoa > Chordata > Mammalia > Scandentia > Tupaiidae > Tupaia > Tupaia belangeri. Next base: position 1,108,025 of record NW_006160202.1, read on the forward strand.
GTCTCTTTCTCTCTTTCTCTCTCTCACACTGTCCCTCTTTTCTCAAATTGAAACAAATAAATAAATAAAATTATGTTAAATAAAATAATACAAAAAATACTTGTTCCACCTAATGAGTATAAAATGCAAGAATTACGTAAACATGATGTTTTGTTGGGCAGAGGTTTTTTGTTCCTAAAAATTATTAGGCAATTGATTTTCTACTTAAAAACAATGAAGGGAACAAGCAGTTAACGTAATGGCTATGTC
>NW_006160202.1:1108450-1110358 GCF_000334495.1 Tupaia belangeri chinensis
GAGACACCCACCCTATAACGAAAAACCAAAAAAAAAAAAAAAAAAAAAAAAGAATATCTTGTTTAAAGACAGTTACCTGTACAACTATACCTGTCAAGAGGCATTCAATACAAAGATTTCCATGTAACATTTATCCTTCACATCAAACACGATTTCTCTATCACTTCATTTTGGATCAAAAGACACTTGGGAATAATGCTTGCTTCATTGCCCAAATTTCCTTTTCATTCCCTTGAAAAATATTTGGTATTAACACTAGAGGGAATAGGACAGGAACCTTAGAGATCACCTAGTTCAGATTTTTTGATTTACACATTCGAAGCAAGAGGAAAATGCTTCAACAGCAAAACTTTGAAGCAAGGGAAAATAACTTCCCCATATTCAACTGGCCAATGGCAACTGTGCTAACTAGAATCAAGATCTAGTGACTTCAGGTCTGAGAAAAGCACTCTTCTCTCTACCCAAAGGACCCTTCATTTGAAAGCTAACACGCGTGTGCTGACATGTGTTAATCCTGGTCATCACACTAGATCTTACCGAGGAACAGGCATGGTGGAAGCACCTTCTATTCTTAAGACACTAGAAGTCAGCAGTCAGCAGTTTAATCACTTTTATTAAAAACACAGGCACAATAACATTTTAAAGAGTTTCTTTGACCAAACAGCAATTTATGAATAAGGCAGCTCCAAACCAGCAGTGGTCCAGGGGCTCCGCAGAAGAACTGCAAGGAGGAGGCAAATGCAGAAGTAAAGCAAAGAAAATATTTAATAGGTTACAGTCAAACAGCTACCTTGTTTGGTCTATTCCATCACAGAGGCCTAAAATTACTTATAAATTTATTGACTGCTTCTGATGGATTGAACTTAAATTGTTTGTCTTTATTACAAGCATTTACCCCAACAAAGCTCAAATGAAGTTACACTGAAGTTTGCAAATGAAGCAAGGTTAAAGTCACTGATGAGGTCTAATTGGCTTTGTGTACTCAGGCTGAGTTTCCATTGTCATTTACTTTAGCAGCTGCAGTAATAAGAGCACAGCACCTGAAACAATGAAGGCATCTACCAAGTGGTGGTGAAGCCAAGCTTACTGGCCCTTCTCAGGCACTACAGCTTTCAAAGACATGGGGTTGGGAGGGAACAAGGTGAGAGAGGCTCAAATACCCTAAGGGCAGTCACCTGGGAGGGAGATGAGCCTCTTCTCTGGGCCAGGGAGTACAACCAGGACCAGGAGGCAGAGAAGGGGCACTAACTAGGACCTTAACAGGCCCATGTACAAGTCCTCTGCAGTCACTGAATATCTGTGAGCTTAGCACGACCTACATCCTTTCAGAGGCCCGAGATTGTTATGTATACACAATGAGGCCAAATCCTATTGAGCATTTACAAACCATGTGACCTTGGAATCATCTGTAAAAATCTATGAGGTTCTATGTCCTTTATAGAATCCTGAAAGCAGGAGAATACTAGCTAGCAAGAGGCTTTCTAACTGCACTAAGGGTTCAGATCAGGACATGATAGTATAATCTGTAAAAGAATACTGGAAGTGCCACGGGGTTTTTCTTTCCATGTAAGGGGTAGTCACGCTTTGTATTTCCTCCTTCCACACATTCTCCTTAGGCCAACCACAGCACAGAGGAGGGCTTCCTCCTGCTGGGTTTCTGCGACTGGCCCTCCCTGCAGCCCCTGCTCTTCGCCCTTGTCCTCTGCTGCTACCTCCTGACTTTGACCGGCAATTCAGCGATAGTGCTGCTGGCGGTGCGCGACCCGCGCCTGCACACGCCCATGTACTACTTCCTCTGCCACCTGGCCCTGGTGGACGTCGGCTTCACCACGAGCGTGTTGCCACCGCTGCTGGCCAACCTGCATCGCCAAGTGCTCAGGCTGCCGCCGGGCGGCCGCGTGTGCCCGC
>NW_006160202.1:1110729-1117255 GCF_000334495.1 Tupaia belangeri chinensis
GTTTCGCTCTTCTACACTGTGGTCACACCTGCTCTCAATCCGCTCATCTACACTCTCAGGAATAAGGAAGTGAAGGGGGCAGCTAGAAGGCTCCTGGGCAGTCTGCAGACAGGCCAAGCTGGACAGTGAGTGGATCCAGAAGGAAGGAGATACTTGTGTTGGCCCAGGGCCCAAAGCTGGAAATGCCAGGGGAGAGTCCGACAGCTGAGTGTTCAGGCTGTTCACTTCTGTGTGAGACTGTAAGATTCAACATCGGGGAGGAAGGGTCAGGAAATGTTCAAATTCTTGAGGGAAAATTCCCAATCCTCTACATATACAGGTTTACCGAGGGGGAACTTCTCCTAAACTGAACAGAAGCATAATTTGGAGGAAACCCTCCTCAACCTGAGGATAAAATCCCCTCAACACCCAAAGGAGAGAAAAATGATGCTTTCCTTTAGCTTTCTCCCAACCTCATGGCAGTTTCCATGTCAACAAGGAAACCATAGACCATGCTACAAAGAGGCCCCTTCCAGTAAAGGGAGTCAGGGTCTGAATCCAGGGCATTTAGTCCAACCTAGTGCAAACCTGTAGAAAGTCAGATGACCAGTGCCCACCCCAGAGCTTTGACCCGTAAATGTGGGGAATTGGGCTGACTGGGGAAACGTTCTGCAGTAAGTGGTTCTTTTTTATTCATTTATTTTAGAGGTTTTTGCTATAGGGCGTGTGCACTCACCAGAAAGAGAGAGCCAGAGAGATAGAAAGTGACTCATCACCCCCAAGAGGGGGTTGCCATGCTGCAATCCCTTCTCCTCCATTCTCCTCTTGGGATCTTTGGCATGCATCCACATGCTCCCAGCATGAGTTTAAGCCACTGGGTCCAGGATTTGAACCACAGTGGACTCCATGGGAGACCAGTGACATAGCCATTATGCCAACTGCTGGTCCCCGTAAATGGTTCTTGAACAAGTTTTAAAGAGATGTAATTAGCTCTTGTGAGAAGGAAGATAGGTTCATCTTAGGTTGTGAGAAAAACATACAAGTGACCAGTCCCAAGATATGAGAGGACAGTGACACAAAGGAAAACTGGATCCAGCAGGTGGTGTGGTGGTTAAGGCAGGTGAATCTCACATGGCTAATTGCACAGTTCAAGTACCAGACCCAGTGACTTGAAAAACACACCAAACAAGTGTGTGTGTGTGTGTGTGTGTGTGTGTGTGTGTGTGTGTACAAAATCCCAAGTGGAGAGAGAAATGGAAAGACATTACAGCATAATCATCCCACATGGGAGTGATGGGTGGAGGGATGCTTTCTCACTTCTCTCTCTTTCTCTCTCTAGCAGGTACACATTCTCCTCAGGCAACTAAGGAGACAGCAAAAGAGAGAGAGAGAGAGAGAGAGGGAGAGAGAATGGAAAGATGAAGATGGAAGAAAATGCTCCAGTTCCTAAAAGAGAAGCAAGGATCTGGTGATGGGAGAATACAGAGAACAATGCTATCAGCTATAACATAGACACTGTGTTGGAGTCAGCCTAGAAGCCAACCTCCCTGTCCCACACAGCTCACACTCAGACTGATACCAGTCCAAACCTAAAGAAGACCTGCAAGACCCTCAGGAAGGCAGGACAGAGATTGGTTCACAATCCCCAACCTTTAAGAAAGTCCATCCCCACCTAGAGACACAAAATCTCTAAATCCCCATGGACAGTAACTTCCAATGCCCAGCACCTTTCCCAGAAATAAGGACAATTTTAATTGGGTTTGGGACAAAGAGAATAAAAGGGGGCATAGGGCCAGTTTTCATTTATTACCAAATAGCACTAAATAGGAAGATAAAATAAATAACTTTAATTGAATTTCCAAATGATTTATTAGATTGTGATTATACCAAAGCAATTATTTCACTTCATAATAAATCATTTCTCTCTTCTTATGAGTAGAAATTGAGTTTGATTACACAGCTATTGAGTAATTCTATAGATGAAACACTAGGCTTACTGTAGAAACACAGAAATTAGTAGAACATGAATCCCAACCTGACATTTACTATCTTGTCATATAGGAAAGAAAACAGGAGTTTTTCTTTTTTCTGCTTTTTATTATTATTTATTTTTATTTATTTTACACACTTTCACTGGACATCACCACAGCATACAAATTTGATTTTTCCATCAGAATACACTGTAAAGTGACGTAAACATATATGTTATCATCAACAAATAATTTTCCATTTCTTGTTTCTTGTATATATATGTTTCTTGTAATATATATTTATACATATTTGTGTGTATATGTGTATATATATATATTTCTGTAGTTCCTTTCATTCCTTTATTCTTTGCCACATTGTATTTATTCACAAAATATCTTAATTGATCTAAATACTTTCAATAGTAAGTTCAGCTGACATATACATTTCTGTGAACAAAAGTTGACTTTAGGCATGAAGCTCTGTGGATAGAATGAATATACTATAAAATAGCACATAGCTGAGGCTATATAGCTTACTATGGTTACCAAATAGGTATTTTTTAAAATACACTTTTTAATTTTAAGAAAGGCAATTTTACCTTTAATAAATCAAGAATTTAAAATGTTAAGAGAACTTTGCTTAATACTTAAAGCCAGGAAACAAGTTAGGATTCTGTTTGACTAGTAGGTACATGGACCTTGAGAAAAGACAAAACTCCTTAATACTAGAAGACAAAGCATAGAAGGTCAGTAATGTTTTAGTCGAAAATCATAAAATTCTGTTTCACTAGTTCAAGCTCATGTACTTTATCTTCTGCTGTGGTCCAATCTCTCCATTTAAATTCAAAAGATAACATTCAACACTGTGCTTGTCACTACCATTAAGCTGGCCATTTACTTAGCTGTTTTTAGAACTCTTATTTCTGTGTGCCTGGCTTTAATTTTCCTGAGATAGCACTCCCTTCAGAACTTCTTGGAGAACTGGTCTGGTGTTGGTAAATTCTTTCAGGTTTTGTTTATCTGAGAATGTTCTTGTCTTTTCTTCTCATATGAAGGATAATCTTGCCGGGTACAGTATTCTTGGATGAAATTGTTTTTCACTCAACACTTTGAATATATTTTCCCATTCTTTGCTTGATCGTATCATTTCCAATGAGAGGTCTGCTGTTAGCCTGATGGGATATCCTCTGTAGGAAACATGACGTTTCTCTCTTGCCAGTCTGAGTATCTTGTCTTTGTCTGTGGTTTTAGTCATTCTGACTATAATGTGTCCAGATGTTTGGACATTTAATGGTATCTAGTATTTCTCGTATATTATTATCATTTTGGGGAGACTATTTTCTCAGTTTTCGTGATGGATTTTACTAGTCCAGAGATTCTGTCTTTCTACATCTGAGATTCGATTTTCTGTATGATCTAGTCTGCTTTTAATACTTTCAAAAGAGATTTTGACTTCCCGAATTATAGCCTTCATCTCCAACAGTTCCGCCTGACTCTTTTTTATGGTGTGTATTTCCTCTTTCAGCTCTTACAAGAAATTCCTCACCTTTTTTTTTTTTTCATTTTAAACAAGAAGATTATTTAAACAACAAGATGCTTGACTTGAAGGGAAAACAATCTAGGATTCCTTTTTTTTTCTTTAGGAGTAATTTACCCCTACTTGACAGATTGTCCTACATGTAACAACTACATACAAAAAAGTTATAAAATTGTCCTTGGTTTTACAATGATAAATGAAAAACATTAAAATTCTCCAATCAAACAAGGTATGCAAGTATTTTTATGTTGTTGGGTTTTTTTTTCTTTTTGTTAAAACAGTGAGTGCAAAATAACTTACTGGAATATAAAGATAAGAGCTGAATGAGCATGCCACTAATGGAGAAAGGGGGCATTTTCACAGAACCAGTATTTTTCCCTATCCCATCTCCATTTGATGTCAATCAAAACATACCATTAAAAAATAAACAAATAAACATACTATTGATCATTTAGTTCAAAAAAATGCAATATGCTTGTGCACGTACACCAACTACTTTATGTACAATAAAGGAATGGGGAAGGGAAAATGAAAGAATGGAGAAAACTATACTACAGTAGTCAGGATGTGGTGAAACCAAATTGTGGTTTTCTAATTGAGAATGTATTCTTAGTCTGTAAGAACAGAGTTTGGAGGAAAGTATCAGGTTCCCTTTTTAGTAGACACCTCCTGTCTGCTGTTGGAACACATCAATTGTATCTTCATCCTCCATTTCTAACTGTGCAGGTGTGTCTGTTTCTTTGATCAGCTGTCCATCAAATCGGAATCTGATCTGCCTCATTGACAAACCCTGTCGTTCACAATAGGCTTTCATTAGTTTACTAAGTGGTGTGTGCCTCTTCATTTTAAACTGCACCACAGAACCATCCTGCCCCACCACCTTCAAATTAATATGATCATTGTTCTCAGTCTTGACTCCTTCCTTAGGTTTTTCATCAGCCATGGTGAGCGCCCGAGTCTCCTCAGCTGCTGCTTCACAAAAGAGGTTCACACCTTCATGGCTCCTGCAAACTAAACATTTTGGGGGAAACAGAAAAGTGAAGATTTCCCACTGGTAATTCAGCCTCCAGCACACAAAACTCTTGTGGAGAGGCAAAAAAGGGAACAGGCCTTCTTGAAGATACACCTTCATGGCTCCTGCAAACTAAACATTTTGGGGGAAACAGAAAAGTGAAGATTTCCCACTGGTAATTCAGCCTCCAGCACACAAAACTCACGTGATTGAACTTCCAAGTTTGGGAAGAAACTGACCATCCACCAGATGACTAGAAATCACTGCAGGACCACAAGAAATATGGGAAAGCAGGAAAATACCTCTCCTCCAAGGGAAAAGGATAACTCCTCTTCATCCACACACAGTTCAATGGAAATCATGGACATGTCTGATAAAGAATTCAGAACATTCATAATGGCAAAGCTAACAGAGATGGAAGAGAAGAGATACAATGAACTGCTGAAGAGGTTGGAGAAAGGAGTTGAGTTCCAGGAGGTGAGGAAATTCATGCAAGATTTAAAAGAGGAATTTCACACTTTACAAAAGAATCAGATGGAACTGTTAGAGATGAGGGCTATAATACAGGAAGTCAAAATCTCCCCTGAAAGCATTAAAAGCAGACTAGATCACACAGAAAATAGAATCTCAGATGTAGAAGAGAAAATGTTTTTATATATATATATATGAAAGTAGAAATGGAATATTATTGATGATAACATGCATGATTAAGCCACTCTGCAGTTTATTCTAGATGGGAATGAATGTAAATTAATTTTTAAAAAAAAAGTTTTAGGAGGAAAAAAAAACACTAAAACTGTTCTTATCGAAATTTTTTTTAAAAAAATGCATATGTGATGACTACAGTAAGCTATGTAGCCCCAGCTAAGTACTACTTTATAGTATGTTCATTCTACTCACTGAGGTTTATGCCTAAAGTCAGACTTGGGTTCATGTATATGTATATATCAGCTGTGCTTACTATTGTAAATATTTAGACTAATTAAGTTCATTAGCAAATCAATTAAATGGGGGGTAAAGGCATAGAAAGTAACCATGGATACCAGAGACAATGTGGGAGGAGGGTGGGACACAGAAGAGGGTGAGGGATGGCAAGGAAAAAAGGATGGCAAAAAAAAAAGCAAAATATACAAGACATAAGAAATGGAAAATTATTTGTTGATAACATTATGTTGATGCGCTCGATTGAGCCGATATACAGTGTATTCTGGATGGACAATTCACTTTGTACACTGTAATGATGTATAGTGAATTAATCTAAAAAAATAAATTTAAAGAAAAGGGGAAAAAAGGAAAAGAAAAGAAAAGAACAACCAAGAAAATTTAAAAAAAAAAAAAAAAAGAGCAAAAGAGGTACCAGGTCCTCACCAAACAAGCACACAGGCAACACCAGAAGCAGCAGAGGGAAATTCCTCATTCTTCTGATGTTCATTTTCTTTCTTCTCTTCCATCTCTGTTAGTTTAGTCATTATGAAAACTAAATTCTTTATCAGACATTTCTGTGATTTCCATTGTAATGTCTGTGGATGAAGAGGAGTTATTCTTTTCCCTTGGAGGTGAGGTATCTTCTTGGTTTCACATATTCTTATGACCCTGTGGTGATTTCTAGTCATCTGATGGGTTATCCATTTCTTCCTAATTTCTAGAAGATCAATCTGAGTGATCAGAGGCACACAGGAGGATGTGGTCTGCAAACTCTTTGTCATTGCATGTTTCTCCCTTTGTGATGCAGATTCAGTAGCAGTTGAGGAATATGAAGACACAAATAATATTCAGATTTTGGAAACTTTTCATTTAGACTTCTCTAGACACTCAGTAGGTGGAAGCTGAGCAGCAGAGTAATGAGGTAAAAGAAAAAAGTTAAGAAAACAGAAAGAGAGAAAGAAAAATGGATAAAGCAAACAAAATTTTATTTATTTATTTATTTATTATAAAAATCAAAAAATGAAAACTGTGGGGCACTGAAATCACTAGATCTCAGTTCTCATGGTGGGCTCAGTCTTTTTCTTTTTTTTTTTTTTTTTTACC
>NW_006160202.1:1117274-1131202 GCF_000334495.1 Tupaia belangeri chinensis
TTTACCTAGATGGGAGGGGAAAGGGGAGGGGGTTATTACCAAGATAGAGAAGGCTATCAGAGCCAAGAAAAAATTTTACCACAAAAAAAAATTTTAAAAAGAAAAAGAGACAGAAAGGCAGAAATAGACAGAGAAAGACAGAGAGAAGGAGACAGGGGTTCTACCAGGGTAGATTCTCAGCAAAACATCTTCATTATCTCTGAAATCACTAGATATCAGCTCTCATGGTGGAACTCGAAAATAGGAGTTTTTCTATAAATAAGAAGATACCAAGGAAGAATGTGTTTCAACTCAGTGCTATCTCTAACATGCCTTAAATTTTATTATTCTTTTTCATACATTAAAGCCAATCCTGTCACTTAATCAATTGTTAAATCAAAGAATCAGAGTTTTAGAAAATACTCATCTTGCCCACCATCCCAAGTCATACTATTTTTTTATCTCATTCTCATTAATTTTCAGACATCTTTCAAAGATGTAGTTGGTGAGAAGCTAAAAGAAAATAAACTCTTTTACTCCTGATATCACCCCATCCCCAGGGAATCACCCACCAATGCTATAGGATGTCAGAAAGAGCACATGGCCCTTTCTGATGCCATAATCTGCCATGATCTTCCCATCTTCCAGTCTCTTCCCATTGCAAGTCACAATTTGGGCCTCAGGAGTTACAGCGGTCTTGATCTCAATCATTTTTTTCACCTGGGCCACTGAGTTAGACCTTCGCACCTGGAGGTGGTGTCTCTGACCCTCATCTCCTGACTCCACAAGCAGTAAGGACAACTTCTCATCACTGGGCTTCACCACTCTCAGGGTGAGGTGGATGGTTGTCTCCTAGTCAATGCCATATGATGATAGTGTTCTCTGTGACTTTAGGGTCTTGGAGCCCAGCAGAAGAACCTGGTCCTGCACAGAAACCTTGGTCTTAGACGGGACATGTTCATTGACCTTCTTCACTCTGTCCCCCGGGTTGGCACTGAAAGTCATTAATTCCCATTCCTTGGAGTAAACATTCACCTGGACAATGACAGGCAAGAGTCAGTTACCCAGAATGCCTCCTCTGTATACCCACTCTCCCACGTTAATCGTAACCAACATTCCACTGCCTGTCTAGTCCTCAAGCTCCTTTCAACAATCTGTGTCCCGACCTTTCCTAGGACTTCTCTTCTAGAATTCTCAGGTTAGAACACAAACAAGATTAGTCTCATTTCTTTAGAACTATGCCTCTTACTTACCTCCAGTATAATTAACAATTTCCACCTTCTTTATCTGCCCATCTTACCCAGCCAAAAATTTCCACATGTCAAAAAATAAATCCAACTACAAACCTTCAAAAATGTACACAAGACTCTAAAAATTCCCAGAAAGAATTTCCAAGACTCATCAGTCTTGTGGGATACTCATGGATATAGCATACCCTCCATAGCTATTTTAGAAGGAATAGCTAGTTAGGAAACATAATCTCTGCACTGATAGATATTTTTTTCTAACATCCCATTGCTTTATAATAATAACTCACAGGGACCAGCAGTTATTTACCATAATGGCTATGTCGCTGGACTCCCATGTAGTCTCAACCGCAGTTCGAGTCCCAGACCCAGTGGCTTAAACTCACGCCAGGCATGTGTGCCTGCGTGCCCAAGATCCTGAGAAGAGAATGGAGGAGAAGGGATTGCTGTGTGGTCATCCCCCCTGGGGGGTTATTTCTCACTTACTGCCTCTCTGTCTCTCTCTGTCTTTCTGGCGAGTGCTCACACCCTATAAAAAAAGATAATAACAACTCACATATTACAGTGATACTATGTTTAGTGTTACTTGCTAATCTGCATTTCCTGTGTTTTTATATCTACCTATTGTAAAATATGATCTCTTCCTTTAACTAGATTATACATAGCCCTACCCACACAAGACAGGAACTATAATGCAAGTCTTACTTTAATAACCAGAAAATTCTAAAAGATGGAAAACTCACCCAATATTGCCACTTAAGTCTGAGAGGGCTACTTTCATGCTGTTCAGAAATGTCTCCTAACCTGGATGTCACAGAAATTTCTTTACTGGGGTGGGGCAGGGGGGTCTCTCTGTGTTAAGCACTGCCCTCATTCAAAGTTTTCTCCATAGCAAATCTTTTCTTGTGTAAGGCAATGTATTTGGTTATTAACAACTTCAGGAAAATGAATTTTAGAAGCTCTCTTTGGGGAGGAAAGGGAACCTTAAATTTAAGAACTCTAAAAGGGCCAGCCAGGTAGAGTACAGGTTAAAGCACGAGAATCCCACATGGCTGACTTCATGGTTAGAATCTCAGGCCCAGAAGCTTGAAAAACATGTTGGGTGTATGTGTGTGAGTGCCTGAAAATCCAAAGAAATTAATGAAGGAAATGAGACTATGGAATAGCCAACCCCCTTGGAGAGTGCTTTCTCACTTTCTCCCTCTCTCTTTCTAAAGTGCGCACATGTCCTAAAGCAAAACAAAACAAGCATAGAACCCTGGAAATATTTTCATAATTTCAAATCTTGCCAGCCCTTGCAGCACAAAGCACACTCACTTCTTCCTTCCTGTCTGAAACAGCAGCCAGTTCAATACCTGACTTGAAAGAAAGCTCAAGAGCTAAATGATGGCTTTCTCTTCAGGGAACCCTTGTTCCCATTCTGCATATATCAACCTCTCCAATCTCCTTCAAGGTGCCTTCCCAGCAACTCTGCCTCCCCAACCTCTGTCTCTTGTCCACTCCTGAGGTCTCTCCCCAACCCTTAGTAGTGTTTTGTCTTCCTCTTTAAATCCCAACTTACACAGAGGCAGTTGGCCATCTCTGCAGTCACAGGAGTAAAAGCAGGAGACTGAGAAAAAGGTCCTTGTGTCCAGCTTATATGCAACTGGTTGAGCTGGAAATCCCCTGCGTGGCCTGCTGAGTTTGGCTTTGCTGTGCCCTTTGTTTGTGTATGATCGCATGGATTCTCTTTCACTTTTGCTTGTATGAAGTCAATAAACAAAGGAAACTTTCTGATCATGCACTTCTACCCTACCCTCAGCCTATCCATTTCCACTCCTCACCCTGGCTTAAACTGCAGCCCTGAACCTTCACTGCTTAAAGACCTGGTTTGCTTGGTGGGTCTCTTATGCTGCTTTTAAGAGCACTCAATCAGCCATGGGCTTTCCTTAAAGTAGGAGCACCCAGGACAGCCAGCGTTGGTGTGAAGAGACGTGACTATGGCAGCTTGTTCACACTCACCTGGCAGAATTGTAAATCATGTCTTAAAGAAGACACAGAAGAGATAACCCCAGACATAGAAGTGGCCTTGAGGTTGAGTTTTGGAAGTGCCACTTTATCCCTCATGGTGAATCTGTTTACTTCCTTAGACATTATTTCTCTATCCACAAAGTGGGACAGATGAAGAGTTTCTCTAAGTATCTTTCAGGCTAAGAAATCTTTGTTTATAAAATGTCCTTTACAAAATAAAATGCAATGCATTCTGGGTCTTGAACTCTCCAACACACTTCATACTCTGTCTCAAAACCAGCAGTGCAAATCCACTAGTTGAGAACAATCTCAAACCAACGAGTTCCACCTGTTGCACACCACTCTCCCATCAAGTACCTTATTTGCCCGCCTTTATTCCTAGACACTCATCACTGTTGTAATCTCTACAATATCTACAAAGGCTGCTCACTCTCTCACTGTCGAGGTTAGGAATGAGAGGGCCAGCAGATGGCATAGTAGTTATGTCTCTGGATTCCCACATGGCTGACCACAGTTCCATTCCAGACTCCATTGCTTAAAATCACGCCCGACATGTGTGTGTGTATGCCCAAGATCCCAGAAGGGATGTGGAAGGGATTGTGGCATGATCATTCCCCTGGAGAGTGATTTCTCACTTTTCCTGTCACTGTCTCTCTCTCTCTCTCTCTCTCTCTCTCTCTCTCTCTTTTGAGCACATGCACCTTATGGCAAAAGCCTGTTTTTAAAAAAGAGAGAGAGAAGGTTTTTGATTGAGTCCAAATGGGTGTGCGTGAATTGTGTGCACTCAAGGAATTTACTCAGTCCCTCTGATCTTCTTTATATTCCACATTAATCATTGCCTTCTCTCAAATTCTCAGAATATTAACACAGACCAATTTTTTCTACGAAATTTTTACCTTAGGGCACGTACACTTGCAGGAGAGTGAGATACATAGACACAGACACAGTAAAAGGGAAACTGAGATATCACACCCAAAGGGACATTGCCACCCCAAATCCCTTTTCTTCCATTCTCCTCCTGGGATCTTGGACATGCACACAGACTTGCCTGGTTTGACTTTCAAGCCACGGAGTCCAGGACTCAAACAGCGGGTCAGCCACAAGAGAGTCCTGCCACTAAACCACTCCACCATCTGCTGGTTTGAGAACCAATTTAAAAATAATAATAATTTATTAAAAATGCTTCCTGGGCTATAAAGTGACATGGTGGTTGACATGCTGGATTCCCACATGTCTGACCTCAGTTCAAGTCCTAGACCTGGCAACTTGCTTTCTCAATCTCTCTCTCTCTCTCTCTCTCTCTCTCTCTCTCTGTTTTCATATGGACAAATAGAATTTAAGAATAACAATGATAAATAATTTTTAAAAATCTTTCCTTATGGCCTAGCAGATGGCATAGCAGTTACATTGCTGGACTCCCACATGGTCAACTGCAGTTCAAGTCACAGAACCAGTGGCTTGAAAATCGTGCCGGGCACATGTGATGTGTGCTCAAGATCCTAAAATGAAAATGGAGGAGAAGGGATTGTGGCATGATCATCCCCCCTGGGGGTAGATTGCTCACATTCCCTCTCACTGTCTCTGTCAGCCTCTCTCCAGTGACCCCAAGTACTCTAAGGCAAAAATTTCCAAAAAATATTTTTAAATGCTTCCTATTTTTGTTATTTTTCAGTGTTAAAAGATGGTAAATATACCAAGTTATCATCTTTGCTCTGTTTGCAGTGGCCACTTACTATACTGTCACTCACCAGTAAATCTCAAACAATCCCATTTTATTCTGGAGAGCTCTGTTTGGGAGAACTCAGATTTATAGAAAGTTTCCCTGTAGAGTAAGGAGATCCAAGAGTACATTCCAACTTTTTAAAAGCTTAATCTAGGGACCAGCAAATGAGGTAATAACATCACTGAACTCCCACATGACCACAATTAGAGTCCCAGACCCAGCAGCCTGAAACTCACACTAGGCACTTGTGCATGAGTGCCCACAGCACCGAGAGGAGAATGAAGAAGGGATTGCAGGATGGTCATTCCCCCTTGTGGGTGATTTCTCATTTTCTGTCCCTCTGGTGAGCACATGTGCAAAAATCTCTCTAAAAAATAAAATAAGAGAAGAAGACTGAGTCTGCCGTAAGAGCTGAGATCTAGTGATTTCAGGGATAAGAGCAATGAAGATGTTCTGCTGAGAAGTCACCCTAGTAGAGCCCACTCTGTCCTTTTCTCTCTTTGTCTTCATCTCTTTCTGTCTCTGTCTCTGCCTTTTCATTTTTTTATTTTTTCTTTTTTAAAAATTTTTTAAGGTAAAGGTTTTCCTTAGCTCTGATATCCTCCTTTATCTTGATAATAATCCTCTTCCTTTTCTCCTCCCATCTAAGCAAACAAAAAAGGCAGGCCAGAAGACTGAGTCTGCCATAAGAGCTGAGATCTAGTGATTTTCAATGGCTCACAATTTTCATTTTGTTTTTTAAAGTTAAAAAATAAATAAATTTTTGATTGTGTACTTTTTTCATTTTTTCTCTTTTTTCTTTCTCTCTTTCTCTGTTTTCTTATCCTTTTTCTTTTACCTCATGACTTTGCTTCCATGAACTGAGTGTTTACACAGGTCTAAGTGAAAAGTTGCCAAAATCTGAATACTCTTGGGGTCCTCATATTCCTCAATTCCCGCTGAACCTGAGACACAAAGGGGGAAAATGCAGTGGCAATGAGTTTGCAGATGTCATCCTACTATGCATCTCTGATCACTCAGATTGATCTTCTAGAAATTAGGAAGAAACATATAACCCATCAGATGACTAGAAATCATTGCAGGGGCACAAGAAACATGCTAAACCAAGAAAATACCCCTCCCCCAAGGAAAAAGAATAACTCCTCTTCAACCATAGATGGTACAATGGAACTCATGGAAATGTCTGATAAAGAACTTAGAGTATTAATAGTGACAAAATTAACAGAGATGGAAGAGAGGAGAGACAATTAACACTAGAAGAAAAAAGCCAATGTGTTCCAGGAGGTGAGGAATTTCTTGCGAGAGCTGAAAGAGGAAATACACATCAAAAAAAGAACTGGGACCAGCAGTTAGCGTAATGCTATGTTGCTGAATGCCCATGTTGTCGACTGCAGTTCAAGTCCCAGACCCAGTGGCTTAAACTCACACCAGGCACATGTGCATGTGTGCTCAAGATCCCGAGAGGAGAATGGAGGAGAAGGGTTTGTAGCATGGCCATTGCCCCCCCCCCCGGGAGGGTATCTCACTTTCTTTCTCTCTGTCTCTCTCTATCTTTATGGTGAATACATGAGCCCTATAGAAAAAACTTCTCAAAAAAAAAAAAAAGAATCAAATGGAACTGTTGGAAATGAAGGCTATAATACAGGAAGTCAAAACTTCTCTGAAAGTATTAAAAGCAGACTAGATCATACAGAAAATTGAATCTCAGATGTAGAAGACAGAATTTCTGGACTAGCAAAATCCACCATAAACTGAGAAACTAGCTCCCAAAAAATGATAATATACAAGAAATACTAGATACCATTAAACGTCCAAACATCTGGATAATTGGTATCCCAGAATGTGAAAAGACTAATAAGGGCATTGACAATCTATTCCATGAAATCCAGGAGCCAAACTTCCCAAAACTAGAGAGGCATTCAAAGATCCAAACCCAAGAAATACAAAGGATCCCAAATAGGATGAACCCAAGAAGATCTTCTCCAAGAAATATATCAAAAATGACCAAAACCACAGACAAAGACAAGATACTCAGACTAGCAAGGGAGAAATGTCAAGTTACCTACAAAGGATATCTCATCAGGCTAACAGCAGATCTCTCATCAGAAACAATGTGAGCAAGGAAAGAATGGGAAAATATATTCAAAGTGTTGAGTGAAAAACAATTTCAACCAAGAATACTGGCAAGATTTCCTTCATATGGGAAGAAAAGACAAACAAAACGCCAAACTTCCCAAAACTAGAGAGGCATTCAAAGATCCAAACCCAAGAAATACAAAGGATCCCAAATAGGATGAACCCAAGAAGATCTTCTCCAAGAAATATATCAAAAATGACCAAAACCACAGACAAAGACAAGATACTCAGACTAGCAAGGGAGAAATGTCAAGTTACCTACAAAGGATATCTCATCAGGCTAACAGCAGATCTCTCATCAGAAACAATGTGAGCAAGGAAAGAATGGGAAAATATATTCAAAGTGTTGAGTGAAAAACAATTTCAACCAAGAATACTGGCAAGATTTCCTTCATATGGGAAGAAAAGACAAACAAAACCTAAAACAATTTACCAACACCAGACCAGCTCTACAAGAAGTTCTGAAGTGAGTGCTACCCCAGGAAAATTAAAGTCAGGCACACAGAAATAAGAGTACTAAAACAGCTAAGTAAATGGCCAGCTTAATGGTAGGGACAAGTACAGAGTTGAATGTTATCTTCCAAATGTAAATGGAGAGATCAGACCACAACAGAAGATAAAGTAAATGAGCTTGAACTGGTGAAATAGAATTTTATGATTTTTGACTAAAACATCACTGATCTTCTATGCTTTTTTTTCCCAATGTTAAGGAGTTTTGTTTGTTAAAGAGTTGTGGATGAGTTCATGTACCTACTATTTGAACAGAATGCTAACCTGTCTCCTGGATTTAAGTATGAAGAAAGTTCTCTTAATATTTTTTTTATTTTGATTTATTAAAGCTAAAACCGCCTTTCTTTACATTAAATAATGTATTTTTAAAATACCTATTTAATGACCACAGTAAACTATATAGCCTCAGCTATGTGCTATTTTATAGTATATTTATTCTACCTATGGAGTTGCATGCTTAAAGTCAACTTTTGTTCTCAGGTATGTATATATCAGCTGAACTTACTATTGAAAGTATATGGATTAAGATATTTTGTGAATTACTACAATGTGGGAAAGAATAAAGAAATGTAAAGCAACTGCTGATACCAGAGAAAGGGTGAGAGGAGGATGAGAAATGGCACAGGGTGAGAAATAGGGGGTGGGGGGAAATATATATATATATGTATATATATATGTATATATACATATATATATACATATATATATATATTTCCCCCCACCCCCTATTTCTCACCCTGTGCCATTTCTCATCCTCCTCTCACCCTTTCTCTGGTATCAGCAGTTGCTTTACATTTCTTTATTCTTTCCCACATTGTAGTAATTCACAAAATATCTTAATCCATATACTTAAAGCCTAATCTAAACAGTGTTCTTCAATTTGGAGCGCTTACTAAAGTCAGTTAATAAAATTGGAAAGATTAATTATGTACTTTGTGGAATAGACATGCTTTTTTAAACACATAGGATAAAAGAATGCCTGATGAAATAGCCTGGAAACCACTGTACCCTAATACTCTTTTTTAAGATCTCGCTCCATGTCCCTGTTATCGCCTGCATTTCAAAACCAAGGTTCTGACCTTTGACTGCTGCACAGCACCTACATGTCCACTGTCCAATAGGGTTTAGGGATTATTGAACATCACCAGTGGCCAGGCAGAAAATTACAGCTCAGGATAAGGGTGAAACAAAGCCCTGCCACAGGATAGGGGTAAGGAAAGAGCCTGGCAAAAGAGAAAGGAAAAGCTGAGCAAACCCAGACCTGAGTAAACTGCTTTCACTTTTCAACTTGAACTGCACCCACTACTTTCTTGGATCTTCACATCATTTCTGGGAAGGCAACAGGAATAACAGGTGGTTAAAGGCTGCTTTAAACTAGACCCTCCTGTACCCTTTTTTTCTTTTCCCTTCTCAATTCCTGGATATCTTGGTGCACCAGGAGTAGGACAAAAATAGGAAAATATAATTATCTGCTAATGCCCCCAGGTCTACACCCACAGTGGCAAACTGCAGCAGATCTGTAAATCTAGCTTCATCTGTGTATGGTTCCCCAAATTCCCAGCATACTCTTGAACACACTATGCTCTCTGCCATCTCCAGGCCACTGAGCACAGCTTTATCTCCAAAATGAATTTAAAAGAATACACATTGCAGGCCAGCTAATGGCATGGTGGGTAAATAGGCTGGATCTTACATGTCTAATCACATGGTTTAAGTCCCAAGCCAGCAGCTTTTAAAACATGCTGGGCAAGTGTGTGTATATGCGTGCCCAGCTTCTCAAAAGGGGAGAGAGCAATGGAGAAGAAATGATCATCTCACATGTGGGCAGTGCTTTCTCACTTTCTCTCAGCAAATTTTTTAAAAAGAGGAATACTTGGTAGAAGTAACATCTCTGTCGGGAGGCCTTCCCTAACTTTCTTCCTCTCTAACCTGGGTTACGTGCACATCCATCCCCCATATTTCCTTCAAAAGCCCCTCAGAGCATGTTTCTCCAGATCATATGCTTTTCTCTCCCCCGCCCCTGAATACAGTAGGAATCTTGGAAGTCATGACAGAGGGTTTTGTTTTGTTTGTTTGCTTGCTCGTTTGTTTGTCTACTTAACTTGTTTCTCCAGCATTGCCATATCATGCTGTCTAGCACAGGAAATAATATTTACCAAGTGTATAAATGAATTAATAAGTGAAGGAACGAGTAACTGAATGACAAATAGGAACATAATATTTTGTGAGTAGTTCCATTTCAGGAAATGCATATTTAATGTTTCAACATTGTGTTTCTTCTTAAAATTATTTACTTATTTAATTTTATTTGTTATTATTGTTTATTAATTTGACCAGAGAGAGAAAGAGTAAGGAAAGGTGAGAAAATAAGACATCAGGTCCAGGATTTAAACCATGGTCAGCCATAAGGAACAGTTGAAAATTTAAAAGAGGCAGTTCTATTTGCAGCCTCCTGGCTAGTCAGGGAACCTAAAGCAGAACCTTTTGCTAGCCTTGGCCTCAGCACCAGCTCAAGCTCCAGCCCCAGCCCCAGCCCAGCTCTCTGAACCTCAGAGCTCCCTCTGCCCCACCAGAAAAGGCAACCCCTAGCTCTCCAGCAGAGCCCAGTTCCATTCTGCAGCCTCCTGGTCAGTCAGGGAAACTGAGGCAGGGCCTTTCACTGGTCCCTGCCGAGCTCCAACTCCAGCCCCAGCCCAGTTTTCCCAACCTCAGAGCCTCCCCCATGCCCTGCACCCCAGAAAGGTGGGCTGCTTTGTCTTTTTCTCTTCCTCTTTTTTTGGTAATTTCCTACTTCTCCTCACCCCTTAGGACAGCTCCCAGCTCTCAAAGCCCAGTTCCATCTGCAGCCCCCTGGAGAAATCTTTTTTTTTTCTCTTTCATATTCTTTTTTCTTCTCTCTTCTATTGTCATCTTCTCCTCATCTTCCACCCTCCCAGAGGGACTAGACATGTCTAGAATCACAGTTTTCAAATACCCTTGTATTGTGAGGCTCCTGGGGATCCTCCTTTTTACTGATCCATCTGCAAAAAAAGGAGAAACTACTCTTCAGACACCTGAATAGAAGACTCCTCCTGGGGAGTTACATTGCTAAACATAGCAGAAGAGAGACATCAGCACACATCAGTCCACAGCAAAAGGGAAGCAAACTCATTCCCAGTGGCAGAAACATTCTCCAAAAGGTATCCAAAAGTGAATACATCACCCAATTGCTAGAAGTAGGACCTCAGGTTTGAAGAAACCAGGAAATATGTCTCCATCAAAAAAATACAATAACGCCTGAGACTGTCATTTCCCCTGTAGCAGGTGACAGGTCCAGCTACAGGCCTCTGGCCAGCAAGGGATACTGAGGCAGGGACACCTCTGCACCCCCACCTCACTTCCAGACTCCCCAGCTCAAGACCCGCCCCCTAGATAGGTAGCTAGAATTTTTCTGCTTTTTGTTTTTCTTTGCGCTTCTCCATTCTCTTGTTAATAACCACCTCTGCCTCCTTCCACTGAATGTCCTTCCCCCTGCAGCAGGCGCCAGGTCCAGCTACAGGCCTCTGGAGAAATCGTGCTCCGCGCATTAGCGGGTTAGCCCAGCACATGACTTTTTCCTTATTTCT
This sequence comes from Tupaia belangeri chinensis, assembly GCF_000334495.1. Lineage (NCBI taxonomy): Eukaryota > Metazoa > Chordata > Mammalia > Scandentia > Tupaiidae > Tupaia > Tupaia belangeri. Next base: position 1,128,485 of record NW_006160202.1, read on the forward strand.
CTATGTTGTCTTTATTTTGTCTCATATTATCCTCTCCACTTCATTTTCCACCCTGCAGAGGGACGAGACAGGTCTAGAATCAGATAGCTGTAATTCCCTAGTAATGTAAGTTTCTCTGGGACCCTCCCTTGTACTCATCCACCTGTGAAAAAGGAGATACTGCTTTTCAGACACCTCAGTAGAGTATCCCTCTTAAGACCACATTACTGGGACCAGCAGTTAGCGTAATGGCTATGTCGCTGGACTCCCATGTACTCAACCGTGGTTCGAGTCCAGGGCACCAGTTGCTTAAACTCACATAGGGCACATGTTGCATGCATGCCCAAGATCCCGAGAGGAGAATGGAGGAGAAGGGATTGCAGCATGGCCATACACCCTGGGGGGTGATTTCTCGCTTTCTAGACTTGGGAAGTTTCTTGCTTCTCTAGACTTGGGAAATTTTCTTCCAGTATTTCATGGAATAGATTTTCCATGCTGTTATAATGCCAGTTATTCTGATGTTTGGGCATCAGAATATGCCCAATATCATTCTGATGTTTGGGTCTTCCAGACCCAAGAAATACAAAGGACCACAGATAGAATCAACCACAGAAGATCTTCCCCAAGACATATCTTAGCCAGGCTGTCTAAGACAAAGATAACAACATGACATGAAAATGGGTAAGAGAGAAATGAGAAGTGACTTACAAAGTCCACCCCATCAGGTTAACACTAGACTTCTGAGCGGAAACAATGCAAGCAAGAAAAGAATGGTAAGACGTATTGAAAGCTTAAAGAGAGAAAAAATTTCAATCAAGACTATTATATCTCACAAGATTATCCTTCATATGGGAAAAAAGATTAAAATCTTCTCAGACAAACAAAACCTGAAGGAATTTGCCAACTCCAGAACAGCTTTTCAAGAAACCCTGAAGAAAGTACTGTTCCAGGAAAACTAAAGAATTAACAGCCAGAAACAAAGAAATAAAAGACAACTAAGACAACAGCCAACTTAAATGTCGGGACAGATCCGGTAACATTGATAATAACATTGAGTGTTAATTAATAAAATTCTCCAATCAAGAGACACAGACTGGCTGAATGGAAAAAGAAAAAATAAATAAAACAGAAACTCTCTATCTGTTGCCTACAGGAAACCCACCTTATGGAGAAAAGCATACATAGACTGAAAGTGAAGGGTTGGAAAAGGTTTTCCATGCACATGGGTACTAAAAAAGAGCTGAAATTGTGATACTAATTTCCAACAAAATAGGCTTTAAAACAAAACTGAAGAGACAAAGAAGGGCACTATATCATAGTAAAAGGCTCTATAGATCAAGAAGACATAACGCTTATAAATATCTATGCACCTAACACAGGATCACCCAAATATTTGAAGAAAAGACTATTAGATCTAAAAGGGGAGATAGACTGTAACGCACTAATTGTTGGAGATCTCAACACCACACTATCCCCTCTCAACAGATCATCTAGGCAAAAAATTGGTAAAGAGATCAAGGATCTAAAAGATACCATAAATCAAATGGACTTAACAGGGGACCAGCAGTTAGCATAATGGCTATGTCGTTGGACTCCCATGTAGTCAACCGCAGTTCGAGTCCCGGACCCAGTGGCTTAAACTCATGCCGGACACATGTGCGTGCGTGCCCACGATATCGAGAGGAGAATGGAGGAGAAGGGATTGCAGTGTGGCATAGACTGTAACGCACTAATTGCTGGAGGTCTCAACACCACACTGTCCCATCTGGACAGATCATCTAGACAAAACATAGGTAAAGAGATCAACGATCTAAAAGACACCACAAATCAAATGGACTTAACAGATATCTATAGAATTTTTGATCCAAAAATCATGACATACACTTTTTTCTCACCCCGACATGGAACCTTTTCAAAGATTGAGTATATCATAGCGCACAAAGCAAACCATTACAGATTCAAAGGCATAGAAACTATATCCAGCACCTTCTCCGATCATGAAGGAATTAAACTTGATTTTAATTTAAAGAGAAATCCTCAAAAATACCCAAATACATGGACACTAAATAACCTACTTCTGAATGACTCCACTACTACCAAATAAAGACTGAAATCGAAAAATTCATGGGAGCCAATGACAATGAGGACACGAGTTTCCATAATCTTTGGGACACTGCTAAACCATTCATAAGAGAGAAGTTCATAGCAATTCGTGCACATAAGAAGAAGATGGAAAGAAGGCTAGTGGATCACCTAACATCATGTCTCATAGAATTGGAAAAGCAACAGCAAAAAAATCCAAAAAAGATTTTAAAAGGAAATAATAAAGATCCAAGCAGAAATAAATTAAATAGAAAATAAACATACCATACAGAAAATAAATTAAAGTGAAAGCTGGTTCTTTGAAAAGATAAATTAAATCGATACACCACTAGTGAGACCTGTTAAGAAGAGGAGAGAAAGGACCCAGGTAAATCAAATCTGCAGTGAAGCTGGTAAAATAACAACAGACATAGTAGAAATTCAAAACATCATTAGAGGATACTTCGAACATCTATATGCTAAAAAACAAGAAAATCTGGATGAGATAGACAAATTTCTGGACAAATATAATCGACCAAGAATAAGCCAGGAGGATATGGAAAGTCTGAATAGGCCAATAATAAGCCAGGATATTGAATCAGTAATAAATAACCTCCCAACAAAGAAAAGCCCTGGTCCTGATGGATTCACCTCTGA
>NW_006160202.1:1131278-1132011 GCF_000334495.1 Tupaia belangeri chinensis
AATTCATTCTATGAAGCCTCTATCACCCTTATCCTTAAAACAGATAAGGACAGGACAAGGAAGGAAAACTATACACCAATATCTCTGATGAATATAGATGCAAAGATTCTCAACAAGATAAAAGCAAGTCATATCCAACAACTAATAAAAAAGATCATACAACATGATCAGGTAGCCTTTATTCCAGGAATGCAAGGTTGCTTCAACATATGCAAAACCATAAGTGTAATACACCATATTAACAGGAATAAAGATTTTTTAAAAATGGTCATATAAATTGATGCAGAAAAAGCACTTGATAAGATACAGCATCCCTTAAAAATGAAGACTCTCAGCTAAATCAGCATAGAAGGGCCATTTCTCAACACAATAAAAGCCATCTATGAAAAACCCATAACAAACATCATCCTGAATGGAGAAAAGCTGAAAGCTTTCCCACTAAACATGGGAAAAAGACAAAGTTGCCCACTTTCTCCACTCTTTTTTAATATAGTACTGGAAGTCCTCGTGAACACAATCAGAAAAGAGGAAAAAATAAAAGGCATTCAGATAGGAAAAGAAGAGGTGAAATTCTCTCTAAAGTTGCAGGATATAAAATCAATATACAGAAATCATTAACATTTCTATATATGAATAACAGGCAGATGAAGATAGAACTGAAAAAAGTTACTCCATTTACCATAGTCACAAGATGTATAAGATATTTAGGAATAAATCTAACCAAAGAAGTTAA
>NW_006160202.1:1132288-1132995 GCF_000334495.1 Tupaia belangeri chinensis
GGGTGGCATCTTACTCCTTGGCCCAAAAATATACTACAAAGCTGTGGTCATCAAAACAGCATGGTACTGGCACAGAAACAGACAGGTGGACCAATGGAACAGAAGAGAGTCCCCAGAAATAGATTTCCAAACGCACAGTCAACTGATTTTTGACAAGGGTTACCAGTCAATCCCGTGGGAAAAGGAAAACCTCTTCAGCAAATGGTGTTGGAAAAACTGGATTTCCACCTGTAGAAAGATGAATCTGAAACTCTACCTCTCACCTTTGACAAAAATCAAGTCAAGGTGGATCAAGGATCTAAATCTAAGACCTCAAAATATAAAACAGCTCCTGGAAAACACTGCGGAAACTCTGGAAGACATTGGGGTATGGAAAGATTTCTTAAGTAGACCCCCCAAAGCACAGTAAATATTCCCCAAAATAGACAAGTGGGATTATATCAGACTAAGAAGTATCTGCATGGCAAAAGACACAGTAATTAGTGTGAATCGACAGCCTTCAGAATGGGAATATATTTTTGTAAATTATGCATCAGATAAGGGACTGATAAAGAGAATACACAAGGAACTCAAGCAGCTGTTTGGAAAAAAAGGTGATCAACCCTATTAAAAGATGGGAGAAGGAGTTGAAAAAAGCACTCTCCAAGGATGACATATGAATAGCCAAAAGGAATATGAAAAAATGCTCAACATCCCTCATCATAAGG
>NW_006160202.1:1133414-1134106 GCF_000334495.1 Tupaia belangeri chinensis
AAAACCCTGGCTTTTGACAGAAAGTGGAAGAATATGGAAGATTTACTGCTGAGCCAAGCAAGCCAGGCTATGAAGGAGAGACATTGTATGTCCCCACTTAATATATACTGAATGTCTGCACTCTATGACTGAAACTGATTGACTGAAAGATATACGAACACAAGAGATGGATGTGAATGCCCGATGTGCTGTGTGTGGAGGAGTGAGGCCCTGGGAAGGACATTTAGAGGAGGGATATGAAGGCAGAGTATTGACGGGATGGGGCGGTGTGGTATTAACTGTTGAAGATATTTTGATCAACGGGACTGGGAAGAAATGTTCACATATTGAAATGTTCACTTTGTAAGCTAAACAATGTGATTGAATGAATATTTTAAAAATTTAAAATAATTAATTAATTAAAATAAATAAATAAAAAGAATACAATAACTCCCCTACATCTCTTGAAAAAACAGAACTTCTGAAATGTCAAATAATTGAGAACATTCATAGTGATAAAACTCTGTAAGTGTGAACAAAAAAGAGATAACGAACTCCAGGAGATGAAGTTCTTCCACGATTTGAAAGAAGAAATGGACACTATAATGAAGAATCAGATGGAATTAGTAGAGATGAAGTCTGTAATACAGGAAATCAAAAACTTTCTTAAAAGTATTAAAAGCCAATTAGACCATGCTAAATATTGAATCTCC
>NW_006160202.1:1134922-1137723 GCF_000334495.1 Tupaia belangeri chinensis
AATAAAATAAAAGACATTCAAATAGGAAAAGAAGAGGTGAAATTATTTCCAGATAACATGATTATATACACAGAAGACCCAATAGTATCCACAAAAAAAATTCCTGGAAACAATAAATGAATACAGTAAAGTTACAGGATACAAAATCAACATTCAGAAATAGGTAACTATTCTATATATGAACAGTAGGCAGACTGAGATCGAATGAAAAAATTATTCTATTTACGATAGCCACATATGTATGATACCTAGGAATAAATCTAACTAAAGAAGTTAAAGAGTTCCACAAGCAAAACTATGAGAAGCTGAAAAACAGAAATTGAAAATGACACAAAAAAAGTAGAAGGACATCCCATGTTCCAGAATTGGAACAATTAATATAAGCAAAATGGCAATTCTAACCAAATTAGTCTACATATTTAACTAATCCCAATCAAAGTATGAGAGATATTCTTCAAAGATCTAGAAAAGACAATCATACAATTTTTCGGGAACCATAAAAAGATTTCATCTTGCCAAAGCAATCCTGCACAAGAAGAGTAGGGTGGGTGGCATCTCACTCCTGACCCAAAAATATACTACAAAGATGTGATAATCAAAACAACATGGTATTCGCACAGAAACATGCAGGTGAACCAATAGAACAGAAAAGAGACCCCAGAAATAAACTTCCAAAAATATAGCCAACTGATTTTTTTAACTTTAGCTTCTTTTTATTTATTTCTTTTCGTTCAGCTTGTACAGTAATTCTCATTTGCAAAAGAACATAAGTTTATTGAATAAAAAGCACAGTTTATTTTTTTTAAATAAAAGACATTGCTAAAGGGGTACCATTTACTGAGTTAAATACAGCTTTTTTATTAAAACTAACAAAACAAAACAAAACATCACTCTGCATTAGTTCACCACAAAGTAGATTTACAAATAACTGTCCACAGTAGAAAAACACGGGAGTATTTATGTGATCCTAAAGGTGCCCTGTCCTTACTCATAAGAAAACAAAATGTTTTTCAAAGTTAAAGCTAGAAATACAAAACACTTTAAGCAAAACCTTTTGAGCTAAAAAATTTTTTTCTCATCTTCTGCTTATAGAATAAATTTTAATTCTTTTCAGTGGAACCCAAACCTTCTGAACTCCGTTCAGTATCATCCAAACCTTGAACTTCTATTTCTGCGTAAAAAATTCGTTCACAAATGAGCTGTGTAATTCGGTCACCTTTTTTGACCTCAAACTTTTCTTTGCCAAAATTAAACAGTACAACACCAACATTGCCCCTATAACCTTCATGACACCAGCTCCTACATCTATGAAGTGTTTTGCACCAAGCCAGAACTTGGAGCTACTCTTCCCTAACACTCAGGAGGAAGAGCTATCTGAAAGTCAGTCTTCACAAGAGCCTTCTGCATTGGTAGCACTGTATGATCGTAGGCACTGTACAGGTCCTAGCCCGCCGCCCACGCAGAGCCCCGAGTCGGGGCTGTGGCGTGCTCCCACAGCCGGGCTAAACGCACCAGCCCGCGGGCCTCCGCAGGCGGGCCACTTGCTGTGGGAGAGAGCCAGTGTGTCGGCTCAGACTGCTGGCGGTGGACAGAGCCTGGGACTGAGAGGCTGGGCCAAGGGGCCGACCAGGCCCAGAGAGTCTGGCGACCTGGACTTTGCGTCATTCACTCCGTGTGTCTTTAAACGATGCCAAAGAGACAAAAGCAGCCGATCCACCAGCTGAGAATTCGTCCGTTCCCAAGGCTGAGCAGGGCGGGGCTGAGTAAATGCCAGTTTACCATCTCTACCATCACCGGTTTAGTCATCCCACAAGAAGTGAACATGAAATTCCAGCAATCAGAAATGAACAAAAGATTGGAGCTAATAAGTGCTTGCTTTTTGCCCATTGACCAGATAACTAGAACTATCTGCATTATATATGCACCATGGGGTTTTTATTATTTTTACCTAAAGATGTCTCTTTTTGGTAATGATAAACGTGTTTTTGTTTTGTTTTGTTTTGTTTTTTTAAAAAAAGCCTGGTTTTTCTCAATACACCTTTAAAGGTTTATAAATTGTTTCATATCTGGTCAAGTTGAGATTTTTAAGAACTTCATTTTTAATTTGTAATAAAAGTTAACAACTTGATTTAAAAAAAAAAAAAGTCAACAAACTGCAAGCACCTGTTAATAAAGGTCTTAAATAATAATAATAATAAACACCAAGTGGGGCAAAGGTGGAAGGAAATGGCAGTGGAGTGTGGGGCTAGGCCAGAGGAGAGTCATTTCCCCCAAGCTTTAGGCTAGTTGTCCTAGCCAACTGATTTTTTTCTTTTAACAAAGACTACCAGACAATCCAGTGGTGAAAAGAAAAGAAAAAAAAAAACCTTTAGCAAATGATGCTGGAAAAACTGGATATCCCCCTGCAGATACATGAATCTGAAGATACATGAATCTGAACCCCTACTTCTCACCATTGACAAAAATCAACTCGAAGTGGATCAAAGATCTAAATCTAAGATCTCAAACTGTAAAATTACAGCTGGAAAACACTGAGGAAATTCTGGGAGACATTGGGGGTAAACAAAGACTTCTAAAATAAGAACACCAAAGCACAGTCAATAATCCCAAATATAAACAAGTGGGATTACATCAGATTAAGGAATTTCTGCACTGCCAAGGACTCGATAATCAGTGTGAATCAACAGCCTTCAAAATGTGAAAATAGTTTTGGACCAGCAGTTAGCGTAATGGCTATGTCGCTGGACTCCCATGTAGTCAGCCACGGTTCGAGTCTCGGATTCAGTGGCTTAAACATCCAC
>NW_006160202.1:1138130-1149919 GCF_000334495.1 Tupaia belangeri chinensis
AGGGGAATGAATGTAAATTGGTCCAGCCACCATGGAGAACAATTTGGAGATTCCTCAAAGATCTACAAATAGAATTACCATATGATCGATACAGCAATCCCACTCCTTGGTATCTACCCAAAGGACAGGAGAATTCTTAACCAGGAAAGTGCTTACACATCCATGTTTATTGTGGCACTATTCACAATTGCTAAGACATGGAACCAACCCAAATGCCCATGAACAGATGAACGGATTGAAAAACTGTGTCACATATACTCTATGGAATACTACTCAGCCATTAAGAAAAAAAGTAAGAAAAAAAGCAAGACCGTGGCTGTTGACAGAAAGTGGATGAATATGAAAGATTTACTGCCGAGTGAAGCAAGCCAGGCTATGAAGGAGAGATATTGTAGCTCCAAAACTAAATGACTATAGAGAATATAGAAACATAGAATATAGTTATAAATACCAGATACAATGGGAGAAGAGGGTGGGTGAAGGCGAAGAGTCTGAGGAAGGACATTAAGGAGAAAAACAGAGAGACAAGGCATTATGGCACAAAGAAATGGGTTACTATCTGTTGAAGATAATGTGTATAGTATTCTCAACTGGATTGGTGAGAAATGGATATATGTTGGAATATTCACTTTGCAAGCTAAGTGGCATATGTGATTGAATGTATTAAAGAAATTGAAATTTTAAAAAATGAATGCAAAATCAAATCAGTAACACATATAACCCTTTCAAGGTAGTATGAAGTGTGCAGAAGAGCTTCTACAACCACCCATTGACCTAGACAAAGATGAAAGACACTTTGAAGATAAGCATCAGCCTCTGGCTGATCATCATAGCATAGCAGTTATGTGGGTTTAACTATGTGTGGGAGCATGATTTGATGATCTGATAAGGAATGTCCTTTAGAAAATCACTGTTGGAGCTGGCTGGTGACATGGTGGTCAAGGTGCTGGACTACCACATGGAGAACCGTGGTTCAAGTCCTGGACCTGGTGGCTTACTTTCTCTCTTTACCTCCCTTTGTTCAAATTTTTAAAATAATAAAAAATAAATAACTATTTTTAAAATACAATGATAATTTTAGAAATTATATTTTAAGAAAGAAAAATCATTCTACATCTTTGTTACTTAGTTTAATTGTGAAATACAGAGTAAATTATTGTAACTTTCTTAATCTGATTATAAGGATGTGTAAATATTAGTAATATTCTTGGAAAAGTGGTGAGCACACAGTAAATGATACCCACATTGGGGGTTTTTTTCAGTAATTTTTTTTATTATAAAAACAAATAAAATTAAAAAAAAAAAAAAAAACCTTAGGAGATCCTGCTTCTGGACTTCACATATTGCCAGAGACAAACTTCCCCAAACAATATTACCTCCAGGATTTTCCCTTCCTTACCCTGGGGGACTTTTCTCTGGACACTTCCACGTAAAGTACTAATTATGGGAATGGAGCACATTCCCCAGAGCTCTGTCCTAACTTCTAAATAACAAGGAGAGTTGATTCCACTGTTCCCTCTCATGAGAGGATTCATCAACATCCCTCCTCCTCTCAAACTGCTATGCCCTTTATATTCAGGAAGGATATTTTTGTTACCACAACCAGCCAATGTTGATTTGTTAACACCACGAGGCTCAAGTCCTGGCCTTGTCTGTGCCCCATTACAGGACTATACAGAAAAAGACATCACCACCTCTGCTCAGATCTAAATGCTTTGCAGACTTAGTCCCTGCGTGTCCAGACATTCTACTCGCTCCTCTGCTGACAAGCCAGATGGCATCACCCCGTCTTCCTGAAGCATCTGGATCTGATCTCAGGCACTCATTCAGAAATCAACACAGCCATACAATTAGGTCCTTTGTTTTCTGCCATTTCAAATCCACACAGCCAGAGTAAAAGCAAAAGGCCAAATTATCATCTGAAAACAAGGTGTAAATAGAAGTGCCAGAGATTAGACATGAAGGTAAGTTTGTTATTACATTGCACTAGGGAAGAATGATCTTGCAGCTGAGAGGCATATTCTGGAATCCCCAGTGAGGTTTGGGAATACATTTTACAGTAGACTTGCCCTCTAGGTATGTAAGGGGAATGGCAGGTGTGTACATATGTGTACACATGGGTTCGAGCTATGTACTTAGGAATGTGTGCACACATGTACTAGGGTGTTATCTGTACAATTTTATTAGTATATGCCTGTTTTCACAGTGTGGCACATTTGAAAGTGAAGGTTTAAGCCTTGCCTGGCTAGACTGGTGTGTGGTTGTATAATTACAGCACAGCACTGAAAGAATTTGGCTTTGTGTAACTCACCTTTGCTAGCCACCACTGAACTGTAAGCCTGAATGTCACTCACTGGTACTTTAATCATGTTCAATATGGCCATAACACTGTAAAATTACCTAGAAATAAAGAACAGACTGTCTATTATCCTTCACAAGCTCTAGCATACTGGAGCCTGCTCTATAAGAAAAATAAATAAATAAATAAATAAGGAAGGTTCTCCAAGTTAGACAAATTCAAATGAAAGCCCTATTATGGATGTACAAACCACACAACCTTGGACAAGTTATTTAACTTCAGTTACCCTCCTATTCTACTCTATAAAATAAAACTATTGCCTAAGTGTTCGATTATCTCAGATTAAATATATAAAGGAATAGGGATTTTCATTCCACCTATATCATTGTCTAGTGAAGAAAACCGTTAAAAATCTGTATCCTGAGTGTTGAAACAGTGATGCCAATAATTAACATTTACTAGATACCTACTATGTGCCTGTAACTTTTCTAAATACTGCATATTTATCTGATTAATCCATTCCTAATTTCATGAGGACACTGGAGCACAACGAGGTACAGTAACATGCCCAACATAGTTCAACTGGGAAATAGCAGAGTCAAGACAGGCAGTCTGGATTCAAAACTCTTATTCTTTTTTTTTTAAAGAATTATTAAATTTTATTTATGATTATTAATATTGGGTCTGTATGTTTTTTGCTACAGGGCACACACACTTACAAAAGAGAGAGAGAAAGTGAGAAAGCAATCTGCCAGGTCCAGGACTCAAACCACAGTCAGCCATGTGGGAATTCAACACCTGACCCACCACATCACCTGCTGGCCATAAAACTCTTGCTCCGAATCACAACATTAGTACTTGTTCTGGGGGAATGACAGTGGTGTGTTGTCTCCCACATGGCCAAATATGTATTTAGTTATGATCCTGGTGTCTCCTTCTCTCTGTCTCTCTCTCTCGTGTATTTACCATATAGCAAATTTTTTAAAAACCAACAACAAACAAATGAAAAGAAATATTTTATTTTTTAAATAAATATTTTATTTCATTTAACTTTACATATTTATTTTATTTTATTTGACCAGAGAGGTACAGAGTATGGGGGGAGAGATAAAGAAAATGAGAAAAAATGCTGCCTGGTCCGGATTCGAATGGCAGTACACCTTGTGGGAGTCTAGCGCCCTTGACCAGCTCATCACCTGTCGGCCCCAATAAATAATTACTTTATTAAAAAATATTTCTTTGATACCACAGATGGCGTGGTGGTTGAGGGCTCTGGACTCACATAGTCAACTGCAGTTCAAGTCTTGGACCTGGAAGCTTGCTTTCTCACTTTCCTTCTCTCTTTCTCTCTCTCACTCTGTCCCTCTCTTCTCAAATTAAAAAAAAAAAAACACTTTTCTGCCTAAGAAGTATAAAATGGAATAATTATATAAAGATGATGTTTTCTTGAGCAAAGAAGGTTTTCTGTTTCCTAAAAATGACTAGATGATTGATTTTTTTTACTTGAAAGCAATGAATAACTTGTTTAAGGACAGTGACCTGTACAACTATACCTATCAAGAGACATTCAATACAAAGATTTCTAAGTAACATTAATCCATCACATCAATCATTATGATTTCTCTATGACAAGGTTATTTAATCAAAAGACACTTGAGAATGATGTTCCCTTTGTTTACTCAATTTCCTTTTCATTTGTTTAAGAAATTTTGATACTAAAGCCAGAGCGAATAGGACAGGAACCTTAGAGATCACCTAGGTCAGACTCAGATTTACACATTTGAAGCAAAAGGAAAATACTTCGAAAGCAAAACTTTTAGCAAAGGAAAATGGCCATATCCAACTGGCCAACAGCAACTGTGCTAAGCACAAGCAAGGTCTCTTGACCTCAGGTCTAAGGAAAGCATTCTTCCCTCAACCCAAACGATTCTTCATTTGAAAACTAACGTGCGTGTGCTGACAAGTGTTAATCCTTGTCAACACGCTAGATCTTACCAAGGAACAGGCATGGGTACTGGAAGCAGCTTCTATTCATCATGGGTACTGGAAGTAGCTTCTATTCATAACACACTAGAAGTAAGTAGTCAGTAGTTTAATCACTTTTATTAAAAACACAGGCACAGTAACATTTTAAAGCGTTTGTTTGACCAAACAGCAATTTATGAATAAGGCAGCTCCAAACCAGCAGTGGTCCAGGGGCTCCACAGAGGGACTGCAAGGAGGAAGCAAATGCAGAAGTAAAGCAAATAATTAATAGGCTACAGTCAAACAACTACCTTGTTCGGTCTATTCCATTAGAAAGGCCTAAATTTAATTATAAATTGATTGACCATTTCTGATGGAATGAACTTAAATTCTGTTTGCATTTACCCCAACAAAGCTCAAATGAAGTTTCGCTTATGTTTGCAAATGAAGCAAGGTTAAAGTCACTGAGGAGGTCTAATTGGCTTTGTGTACTCAGGCTGAGTTTCCATTGTCATTTACTTTAGCAGTTGAAATAATAAGAGCAGAGTTACTCACCTGAAACAAGGAAGGAATCTACCAAGTGGTGGTAGACCTAGCTTACTGGCCCTCCTTGGTAGTATTGCACATACATTCAAGCACTACAGCTTTCAAAGACCTGGGGTTGGGAGGGAACAGGGTGAGAGAGGCTCAAATACCTTAATGGCTGTCATGTGGGAGGGAGATGAGCTCTTTGTCTGGCCCAGGGAGTACAATCAGGAGCAGGAGGCAGGAAAGGGGCACTAACTTGGACTTCACAGGCCTGTGTACAAGTCCTATGAAATCATTGACTATCTGTGAGCTTAGGAAGACCTACATCCTTTCTCTTTAAAAAAAAAAAAAAAAACTTTTTAATTTTATTTTCTTTCATAAAATCAATTAGGTTATTTAGATTACAAAGTGAATATTCCAACATTTGAACATTTCTCCCTAGTCCAGTTGATAAAACTATAAAATTATCTTCAATGGTTAATACCACATTTCTTTGTCCCATTAATGCTTTGTGTCTCTATTTTTCTTCTAAAAGTCCTTCCTCAGACTCTACTCTTTCACACACACTGTATCAGGTATTCACATCCATTTACTGTGTTTCTATATACTTTAGTCAATCAGTTTCAGTCACAGAGTGCAGACACTCAGTATATATTAAGTGGGGATATACAATGTCTCTCCTTCATAGCCTGGCTTGCTTCACTTAGCAGGAAATCTTCCATATTCATCCACTTTCTGTCAAAAGCCAGGTTTTTGTTGGTTTTTATGACTGAGCAGTATCCCATAGAGTATACGTGCAACAAGTTTCCAATCCATTCATCTGTTCATAATCATTTGGGTTGGTTCCATGCCTTAGCAATTGTGACTAGTGCAGCAATAAACATGGATGTGCAATCACTTTTCCAATGAAGAATTCTTCTGTCCTTTGGGTAGATACCGAGGAGTGGGATTGCTGGGTCATATGGTAATACTATTTGTAGATTTTTGAGGAATCTCCAAATTGTTCTCCACGGTGGATGGACCAACTTACATTCCCACCAGAACTGTAAAAGAGTTCCCCTAAAACCACAACCCCGCCAACACTTGTCATTTTTGTTTTTTTTTAATCTTAGACATTCTGACTGGGGTTAGGTGGTACCTCATTGTTGTTTTGATCTGCATTTCCTTTACAATGAGGGATGTTGAGCATTTTTTCATATGCCTTTTGGCTATTCATATGTCATCTTTAGAGATTTTTTTTTTCAACTCCTTTTCCCATCTTTTAATAGGGTTGATCATCTTTTTTCCAAACAGCTTCTTTAGTTCCTTGTGTATTCTGGTTATCAGTCCCTAATCTGATGCATAATTTACAAAAATATTTTCTCATCCTGTGGGCTGTCGATTCACACTACTGTGTCTTTTGCCATGCAGAAACTTCTTAGTCTGATGTAATCCCACTTGTCTATTTTGAGGATTATCAACTGTCCATTGGGGATCTTATTTAAGAAGTCTTTCCCAACACCAATGTCTCCCAGAGTTACTCCAGTGTTTTCCAGGAGCAGTTTTATAGTTTGCGGTCTGAGATTTATATCCTTGATTCACCTTGACTTCATTTTTGTCACAGGTGAGAGGTAGGGGTTCAGATTCATATTCCTATAAGTGGAAATCCAGTTTTTCCAGCACCATTTACTGAAGAGGTTTTCCTTTTCCCACTGGATTGACTGGTACCCCTTGTCAAAAATCAGTTGACTGTATGTTTGGGAATTTATTTCTGGGGATTCTATTCTGTTCCATTGGTCCACATGTCTGTTTCTGTGTCATTATGATGCTGTTTTGATGACCACAGCTTTGTAGTATATTTTTGGGTAAGGAAATGAGATGCCGCCCATTCCACTCTTCTTGTGTAAAATTGTTTTGGCAATATGGAGTCTTTTATGATTCCAGACGAATTTTATGATTGTCTTTTCTAGATCTGTGAAGAATGTGTCTGGTACTTTGATTGGCATTGCATTAAGTTTGTAGATTAATTTGGGTAGAATTGCCATTTTGATTATATTCATTCTTCTGATCCAGGACTGTGGGACGTCCTTCCTCTTTTTTGTGTCATTTTCAATTTCTTTTTTTAGCTTCTCGTAGTTTTCCTTGTGGAGGTCTTTAACTTCTTTGGTTAGATTTATTCCTAAATATCTTATATTTTTGGTGGCTATGGTAAATGGAAGAAGTTCTTTCAGTTCTATGTCAATCTGCCTGTTATTTGTATATAGAAATGCTATTGATTTTTGTATGTTGATCTTATATCCTGCAACTTTACTGTAATCATGTATTACTTCCAGTAATTTTCCTATGGAGATCATTGGATCTTCTATGTATACAATCATGTTATCTGTGAATAGAGAGAGTTTCACCTCTTCTTTTCCTGTTCGAATGCCTTTTTTTTTCCTCTTTTCTGATTGCATTCACGAAGACTTCCAGTACTATATTAAAAAGGAGTGGAGAAAGTGGGCATCCTTGTCTTGTTCCTGTATTTAGTGGGAAAGCTTTCAGCTTTTCTCCATTCAGGATGATGTTTGCTATGAGTTTTTCATAGATGGCTTTTATTGTGTTGAGAAATGGCCTTTCTGTGCTGATTTTGCTGAGAATCTAGACCATGAAAGGATGTTGTATCTTTTTTTTTTAAGTTTTCATTATAAGATTCTTTTATTCACCAAGTTCTTCTAGTGCACTGAAATATGGTTCAATTTACAGAGCACTGATTTACAAACAGCTTTATCAGCATTAACCTATTATTTGAAATATACAACTGCAAGTCATGGGAGCAGGTTGAATGATAATTAATTAAGAACAGGAAAAATAAAATTTTAATAAATAAGTCTAACAAATAAAGTGTATTTCAGATTAATATTATGGTCAGGTGAATAGTGGTGGAGAGGGACAGATTGAAAAAATGACGAGTTTTGGGAAGTAGGGGTACACAGAGAGGAAGGAATACAAAGAAATGGGATAACAAGGAGTGAGACAATAGGATGGGTGGGCTGTCAGCAATGATGAAGGACATCCAGAGACCAAAATCACAAAGCCATTACTCTTCAGAACAAGGAGTGGCAACTTAGATATGCCCCAGAACTCAGATATTGTCAGGCAAGGCCTAGTGAAGGGCTACAAGTTTGGGAAAATAATTAAGAGTCAGGAATCCACCAGGAAAAGAGGACCAGACATGTATCAGGTGGCACCTAGCTGATCTTGGTTGCTACCCAGAATCTGTCCTATCTCACACATAAAGTGAAGATGAAAGGTGACAATTAGTAAGAAACATCAATAATTGTGTTTTTGTGTGTTTCTTAAAATTACCAAAAAGACTGAGAAAATGACCCCCCCCAAAATGAGAATAATATACAAGAAATACTGGGTACCATCAAGCACCCAAACATCTGGATAATCTGTATTGCAGAAAGTGAAGAAACTAATGAGAACATTGATAATCTATTCCATGAAATCCTGGAGGAAACTTTCTAAATCTAGAGAGGCATTCAAATCTTGCGAAATCGAGACAGGCATTCAAATATCCAGACCCAAGAAATACAAAGGACCCCAAATAGAATCAACCCAAGAAGATCTTCTCCAAGGCACATCATAGTCAGATTAGCTAAACCATTCTTGATTGAAATCATTTTTCACTTAACACTCTGAATATATGTTTGCATTCTTTCCTTCCTTGCATTGTTTCCACTGAGAAGTCCGATGTTAGCCTGATAGGATATCCTTTCTAAGTAACTTGAAGTTTCTCTCTTGCCAATTTTAGTATCTTGTCTCTGTCTGTAGTTTAGCCAATCTGACTATGATGTGCCTTGGAGAAGATCTTCTTGGACTGATTTTATTTGGGATGTTGTATCTTATCAAATGCTTTTTCTGCATCAATTGATATGACCATATGGTTTTTATCTTTATTCCTGTTAATATGATGTATTACACTTATGGTTTTATGTATGTTGAACCAACCTTGCATTCCTGGAATAAAGCCTACTTGATCATGTTGTATGATCTTTTTTATTAGTTGTTAGATACAATTTGCTAGTATCTTGTTGAGAATCTTTTGCATCTATATTCATCAGAGATATTGGTGTATAGTTTTCCTTCCTTGTCCTGTCCTTATCTGTTTTAAGGATAAGGGTGATAGAGGCTTCATAGAATGAATTAGGGAGAGATTCACCCTTTGGATCTTTAGAAATAACTTGAGCAGAATGGGGGTTAACTCTTCTTTGAAAGTTTTGTAGAATTCAGAGGTGAATCCATCAGGACCAGGACTTTTCTTTGTTGGGAGATTATTTTTTACTCATTCAATCTCCTGGCTTGTTATGGGCCTATTCAGACTTTCTGTATCCTCCTGGCTCAATCTTGGTAGATTTTACATGTCCAGGAATTTGTCCATCTCATCCAGATTGTCTTGTTTCTTGGTATATAATTGTTCACAGTATCCTCTAATGATGTTTTATATTTCTACTCTACCTGTTGTTATATTGCCTACTTCATTGCAGATTTGATTCACCTGGTTCCTTTCTCTATTATTCTTAATAAGTCTTCATAGTGGTGTTTTTCTTTATCTTCTCAAAGAACCAGCTTTTATTTTCATTTATTTTCTGTATAGTTCATTTTCTGTTTCATTTATTCCTGCACATATTTCTATCATTTCCTTTCTCCTGGAGTTTTTTTGAATTTTTTTTTCTGTTGCTTTTCCAATTCTCCGAGGCATGATGTTAGGTGATCCATTTGCCTTCTTTCTGTTTTCCTCTTATGAGCACTATTTGCTATAAACTTCCCTCTTATGACTGCTTTAGCAGTGTCCCATAGACTATGGAAACTCATGTCCTCATTGTCATTGGTTTCCATGAATCTTTTCATTTCAGTCTTTATATCTTCGGTAATAGTGTAGTCATTCAGGAGTAGGTTATTTCATTTCCATATATTTGAGTATTTCTGAGGATTTCTCTTGAAATTAAATTCAAGCTTAACTCCATCAGGGTCGGAGAGGATGCCGGATACAGTTTCTATGCCTTTGAATCTGTCAAGGTTTGATTTGTGCCCTATGATGTGGTCAATCTTCGAAAAGGTTCCATGTGGGGGTGAAAAAAAGTGTATCTCGTGGTTTTGAATGGAAAGCTCTATAGATGTCTGTTAAGTCATTTCATTTATGGTATCATTTAGATCCTTTATCTCTTTACTTATTTTCTGTCTAGATGATCTGTCCAGAGAGGATAGTGGAGTGGTGAGGTCTCCAACAATTAGTGTGTTGCAGTCTATCTCCCCTTCCAGCAGTCTTTCCTTCACATATTTGGGTGCTCCTGTGTTAAGCACATAGCTATTTATAAGCATTATATCTTCTTGATCTATTGACCCTTTAATTACAACATAGTGCCCTTTTTTCTCTCTTCGAACAGTTTTTGTTTTAAAGCCTATTTTGTCAAAAATTAGCATCATGACTCCAGCTCTATTTTGGTTCCCGTTTGCATGGAAAATCTTTTTCCAACCCTTCACTTTCAGTCTATGTATGTCTTTATCCAGGAACTGATTTTCTTGTAGGCAACAGATAGAGGGTTTCTGGGTTTTTTTATCCATTCAGCCTGTCTGTGTCTCCTGATTGGAGAATTTAATCCATTCACATTCAATATTATCGATGTTACCAGACCTGTCAGACGTTTAAATTGGCCATTGTCTTGGTTACCTTTTATTCCTTTTTTCCTTTGTTTCTGGCTGTTCAATTGTGATGAACTTCCCTCTTATGACTGCTTTAGCAGTGTCCCAATTATGAAAACTCGTGCCTTCATTGTCACTGGCTTCCATGAATCTTTTGATTTCAGTCTTTATTTCTTCGGTAGTAATGCAGTCATTCAGGAGTAGGTTATTTAGTTTCCATGTATTTGGGTATTTTTGAGGATTTCTCTTCAAATTCAAATCAAGTTTAATTCCTTCATGGTTGGAGAAGATGCTGAATACAGTTTCTATGTCTCTGAATTTGTAGAAGCTTGCTTTGTGCCCTATGATGTGGTCAATCCTTCAAAAGGTTCCATGTCGGGGTGAGAAAAAGGTTTATCTCATGGTTTTTGGATGGAAAGTTGTATAAATGTCTGTTAAGTCCATTTGATTTATGGTATCATTTAGATCCTTGATTTCTTTACCTTTTTTTTTTTGCCTAGATGATCTGTCCAGAGGGGATAGTGCGATGTTGAGATCTCCAACAATTACTGTGTTGCAGTCTATCTCCCCTTTTAGATCTAACAGCCTTTCTTTCACATATTTGGGTGATCCTGTGTTAGGTGCTTAGATATTTATAAGCATTATATCTTCTTGATCTATAGAGCTTTTTACTACGATATAGTGCCCTTTTTTGTTTCTTCGAACAGTTTTTGTTTTAAAGCCTATTTTGTCAGAAATTAGTATCACAACTCCAGCTCTTTTTTTATTCCAATTTGCATGGAAAACCTTTTTCCACCCATTCACTTTCAGTCTATGTATGTCTTTATCCATGAAGTGGGTTTCCTGTAGGCAACAGATAGAGGGTTTCTGTGTTTTTATTCATTCAGTGAGTCTGTGTCTCTTGATTGGAGAATTTAATTCATTCACCTTCAATGTTATTATCGATGTTACAAGATCTGTCCCGACCTTTAAGTTGGCCATTGTCTTAGCTGCCTTTTATTCCTTTGTTTTTGTCTGTTAATTCTTTAGTTTTCCTGGAACAGTACTTTCTTCAGAGTTTCTTAAGAGCTGGTCTGGTGCTTGTGAATTCTTTCAGGTTTTGTTTGAGAAGATTTTTATCTTTTTTTCCCATATAAAGGATAGTCTTTCAGGATATAATAATCTTGGTTGAAATTGTTTCTCTCTTAACACTTTCAATACATCTTCCCATTCTTTCCTTGCTTGCATTGTTTCCATTGAGAGGTCCAATTTAGCCTGATGGGATGACCTTTGTAAGTCACTTCTCTTTTCTCTCTTGCCTGTTTCAGTATCATGTCTTTATCTGTGGTCT
>NW_006160202.1:1150329-1150645 GCF_000334495.1 Tupaia belangeri chinensis
CCGGCCAGCGACGCGCAGGCACAGGCCCGGCGACCACCCACAGGCCCAGGGGCCAGGCTCAGGCCCATGGGCCACGCGCAGGTCCGGCGGCCACGCTCAGGCTCAGGCCCAGCGGCCACGTGCAGGCCCGGGGCCACACGCAGGTCCAGCGGCCACGCTCAGGCTCAGGCCCAGTGGCCACGCGCGGGCCAGGTGACCAAGCCCACAATTGTGCGCAGGACCCAGCACCACCTCCCCTTCGCCCGCCCAGCCAGAGAAAGGGAGGACGGCGACCTCGGCGAGCGCAGGACACACCCACCGCCGGATAGGCCGCCGG
>NW_006160202.1:1150716-1153924 GCF_000334495.1 Tupaia belangeri chinensis
AGGCCCAGGCCTGCCGCCACGCGCCTGGCTGTTAATTCTTTAGTTTTCCTGGAACAGTACTTTCTTCAGGGTTTCTTGAAGAACTGTTCTGGTGTTGGCAAATTCTTTCAGGTTCTGTTTGTCTGAGAAGATTCTAATCTTTTTTCCCATATGAAGGATAATCTTGCTGGATATAATAGTCTTGGTTGAAATTGTTTCTCTCTTAAAACTTTCAATACATCTTCCCATTCTTTCTTTGCTTGCATTGTTTCCGTTGAGAGGTCTGGTGTTAGCCTAATAGGGTGACCTTTGTAAGTCACTTCTCTTTTCTCTCTTGCCAGTTTTAGTATCATGTCATTATCTGTGGTCTTCGAGAGTCTGGCTACAATGTGCTTTGGGGAAGATCTTCTGGGGTTGAGTCATTTGGGATCCTTTGTATTTCTTGAGTCTGGATGCTTGAGTACCTTGACTTGGGAAATTTTCTTCCAGGATTTCATGAAATAGATTTTTCATGCCGTTATTACTTTTCTCACCTTCTTGGATGCCCATTATTCTGATGTTTGGGCATCTTATGGAATTCAGTATTTCTCATATATTATCTCTGGGGTTTTTTTTGTTATTTTCTCTATCTTCTTGGTGTTTCTTTCTAGGTCAGAGGTTTTATCTTCTACATCGGAGATTCAATCTTCTGCATGGTCTAATTGATTTTTAATATTTTCAAGAGAGTTTTTGATTTCCTGTATTACAGACTTCATCTCTAATAGCTCCATCTGATTCTTTCTCAGAGTGTCTATTTCTTCTTTTATATTGTGGAAGGATTTCCTAATCTCCTAAAGTTCATTGTCTCTTTTCTGTTCCAACTCATAGAATTTGTTCATCATGAAGGTTCTAAATTCTTTCTCTGACATTTTGGTGACATTCTCAGATTGTAGGCAAGATGGAGGGGAGTTACTCTGTTCCATTGATGGAGACATATTTCCTGACTTATTCAGACCTGAGGCTTTTCTCCTACTTCTAGCCATTAGAAGACATATTCACTTGGGAATACCTCTTAGGAAAACGTTTCTTTGACTAGGAGCAAGTATGTTTCCTTTTTGCTGTGAATTTATGTGTGCAGAAGTACCTCTTCTGTTCTTTTTAGCAGTGTGGTCTCAAGAGGGGTACTCTATTCAAGTGTCTAAACAGTACTATCTACATATTCACAGGTGGTTCAGTACAGTGGAGGATCCCAGGAACCTTCCAATACAAGGGAATTTCAAAACCATGATTCTGGATCTGTCTAATCCCTCTGGAAGGGTGGAGGATGAGGTAGAGAGAATAATGTAAGAAGAAAGAGAAGAGTACAGAGGAGATGAAAGAAAATGTCACCAGTGGCCTAGAGATGGAATGGGAGGGCTCCTGCAGGGCAAGGACTTGTCTGGTCTGTGAGACATGGGGGAGGAGAGAATTAGCAAACAAAAAGAAAGAGCAAAGAAGGAAAAAAAATTTTAAAAAATAAAACCGTGCCTACCTTTAAAGGGGGTGGGGTCCTTGTCTTGGGAACCTGGAAGTGGGCTGGGGGCATTGGTGCCCCAGCCTGAGTTTCCCTTGCTGGCCAGTGGGCTAGAGCGATGGAAACATATTTTCTGATTCATCCAGATCTGAGGCGCTTCTACTTCTAGCCATTGGGAGATGTATTCACTTTGGAATAACTTTTGGGAGAATGTTTCTTTGACTAGGAGAAAGTGTGTTTCCTTCTTGCTGTTGACTTGTGAGTCCTGAGGTCTCTCCTGTTGTGTTTAGCAATGTGACCCAAGGAAGAGAATTCCCTTCAGGTTTCTGAAGAGCAGTATCTCCTTTTTCGCAAGTGGTTCAGTAAAAGGGAAGACCCCAAGGTGTCTTACAATACAAGGGTATTTCAGAACTGTGATTATAGACCTATCTAGTCTGCCCCAGAGGATGAAGGAAGAGGAAGAGAGGATGAAATAAGAGGGGGGAAAGTAAGGAGAATAAAGAAAAAGCCACGCACCTAGCTAGCCTCAGTGTCCCTTAGGCCAGCGGTCTGGAGATGAAAGTGGGCCTGCTGGACAGCTTGGGGAGGTGCTGGCAGACAGAGATAGGGGGTCTCTAGGCTTGGGGTGCTGGGGCTGGAGCTGAGGCAGGGGACCCTGCCTCAGTGTCCCTTAGGTCACCCGACGTACATCCTTTCAGATGCCCAAGTTTGTTATGTATACACGATGAGGCCAAATCCTATCAAACGTTTACAAACCATGTGACCTTGGAATCATCTATAAAAATCTGTGAGGTTCTATGTCCTTTATAGAATCCTGAAAGCAGGAGAATACTAGCTAGCAAGAGGCTATCTAACTGCACTAAGGGTTCAGATCGGGACATGATAGTATAATCCATACAAGAATACTGGAACTGCCACGGGGTTTTCCCTTCCGTGTAAGAGGTAATCACCCTTTGTATTTCCTCCTTCCACACATTCTCCTTAGGCCAACCACAGCACAGAGGAGGGCTTCCTCCTGCTGGGTTTCTGCGACTGGCCCTCCCTGCAGCCCCTGCTCTTCGCCCTTGTCCTCTGCTGCTACCTCCTGACTTTGACCGGCAATTCAGCGATAGTGCTGCTGGCGGTGCGCGACCCGCGCCTGCACACGCCCATGTACTACTTCCTCTGCCACCTGGCCCTGGTGGACGTCGGCTTCACCACGAGCGTGTTGCCACCGCTCCGCCAAGTGCTCAGGCTGCCGCGGGGCGGCTGCATGGCCCAGTTGTACGCGTCGCTGGCGCTGGGCTCCACCGAGGGCGTCCTCTTCGCAGTGATGGCACTGGACCGCGCGGCCGCGGTGTGCCGCCCGCTGCGCTATGCCGGGCTCGCGTCCCCGCGCCTCTGCCACGCTCTGGCCAGCGCCTCTTGGCTGGGCGGTCTTGCCAATTCTGCTGCGCAAACCGCGCTGCTGGAGGCGCGGCCCCTGTGCGCGTCCCATCAGCTGGACCACTTTTTCTGTGAGCTTCCTGCGCTGCTCAAGCTGGTCTGCGGAGAGGGCAGAGACGTCATCGAGCGCCAGATGTTCGTCGCCCGCGTGGTCATCATATTGGTGCCCTCCGCCATCATCCTGTCCTCATATGGCGCGGTGGTCCGCGCTGTTTGGGGCATGCGGGCCAAGGGACGCTGGAGGAAAGCGATAGGCACGTGTGGGTCCCACCTGACTGCGGTCTGCCTCTTCTATGGCTCAGCGATTTACAC
>NW_006160202.1:1154990-1172176 GCF_000334495.1 Tupaia belangeri chinensis
TAACTGCTTCTCATTGTCTGTAACCTGGCAACTAATCCATAAAGTGTCATGAAACATACATGTGTAACGGTTCCTTGTACTATAAATAAAGACGCCCAGTTCATCTGGGTGACACAAGTTGCTTGGGCTACCTAGGCTCAGGCTGCCTGTGTCCGTTTCCACTCCCTCCCTTTGTCTCATTCTTTCCAACTCTCCGGTCCTGGCAAGATGGAGGGCTTTCTCTTTCTCGTCCTCTTTCTCTTCCTCACCAGCAGCCTCCTAATCATGATTCAGCCAGACCCAAGCCCTGGGGCAGACGCCGACAGGAATTAACACTTGTGAAAGAAGATAGGCACATCTTAGGTTGTGAGAAAAACATACAAGTGACCAGTCCCAAGACAGGAGAGGACAGTGACACAAAGGAGAACTGGGTCCAGCTGGTGGTGTGGTGTTTAAGAAAGCTGAATCCCACATGGCTAACTGCACAGTTCAAGTACCAGACCCAGCTGCTGAAAAACACACCAAACGAGTGTGTGTGTGTGTCTAAAATCCCGAGTGGAGAGAGAAATGGAGAAGATATCACAACATAATCATCCCACATGGGAGTGGTGGGGCAGGGCAATGCTTTCTCACTTCTCCTCTCTCTGTCTCTCTCTGGCAAAAGTACACATGCTCCTCAGGCAACTAAAGAGACAGAGAGAGAGAGAGAGAGAGAGAGAGAGAGTAAATGGAAGAAAAATACTCCAGTTCCTAAAAGAGGATCAAGGGTCTGGTGACGTGAAAACACAGAAAACAATGTTCTATCAGCTAGAATGTGGACACAGTGTTGGAGTCAACCTAGAAGCCAACCTCCCACCCCCCCACAGCTCACATCCAGGCTGATATCAGCCCAAACAAGCAGAAGACCTGCAAGACCCTCAAGAAGGCAGGACAGAGACAGCTTCATATTCCCCAACCTTTCAGAAAGTCCATTTCCACCTGATGCACATCCATCCCCAAGGAGACTCAACTAGAAACACAAAATCTCTGAATCTCCATTGACAGTACCTTCCCATCCCCATCACCTTTCCCAGAAATAAGGACAATTTTAATTGGGTTTGGGACACAGAGAACAAAAGGGGCCATGTGGCCAGATTTCATTTCTTACCAAATAGCTCTTAAGAATGACATGAAAGACACTTTAATTGAATTTCCAAATTATTTATTACATTCTGATTATACCAAAGTAATTAATTCACTTCATAATAAATCATTTCATTCTTTTTATAAGTAGAAGCTCAGTTTGATTACATAGTCATTGACTAATTCTACAGATGAAACACTAGGCTAAACATAGAAACACAAAAATTAGTAGAACATGGATCTCAACATCAAATTTTACTATCTTGTCATATATGAAAGAAAATAGGAGTTTTTCTATAGATTACAATATACCAAGAGAGAATCTGTTTTAACTTCTGAGTGCTATTTCTAATGAGCTTTTAAAAACTGCTTTATTCTTATTCATACATTAAAAACAAACCTGTCACTTCAGTCAATCATTAAATCAAAGATTCAGAGAGTTGGAAAATACACACCTTGCCCACCATCCCAAGTGATACTCTTTTTATCTCATTCTCATTAATTTTTGGACATCCCAGGGAATCACCCACCAATGCTATAGGATGTCAGAAAGAGCACATGGCCCTTTCTGATGCCATAATCTGCCATGATCTTCCCATCTTCCAGTCTCTTCCCATTGCAAGTCACAATTTGGGCCTCAGGAGTTACAGCGGTCTTGATCTCAATCATTTTTTTCACCTGGGCCACTGAGTTGGACCTTCGCACCTGGAGGTGGTGTCTCTGACCCTCATCTCCTGACTCCACAAGCAGTAAGGACAACTCCTCATCACTGGGCTTCACCACCCTCAGGGTGAGGTGGATGGTTGTCTCCTTGTCAATGCCATATGACGATAGTGTTCTCTGTGACTTTAGGGTCTTGGAGCCCAGCAGAAGAACCTGGTCCTGCACGGAAACCTTGGTCTTAGACCGGACATGTTCATTGATCTTCTTCACTCTGTCCCCCGGGTTGGCACTGAAAGTCATTGATTCCCATTCCTTGGAGTGAACATTCACCTGGACAATGACAGGCAAGAGTCAGTTACCCAGAATGCCTCCTCTGTATACCCACTCTCCCACGTTAATCGTAACCAACATTCCACTGCCTGTCTAGTCCTCAAGCTCCTTTCAACAATCTGTGTCCCGACCTTTCCTAGGACTTCTCTTCTAGAATTCTCAGGTTAGAATACAAACAAGATTAGTCTCATTTCTTTAGAACTACACCTCTAACAATTTCCACCTTCTTTATCCACCCCTCTTTCCCAGCCATAATTGTTCACATGTCAAAAAGTAAATCCAACTACAAACCTTCAAAAGATGTACACAAAACTCCCACATGGCTGTCCATGGTTCAAGTCTCAAACTCAGTGTCTTGAAAATCAGGCCAAGAGTATGTGCTCATGTGCCCAAGATCCCAGGAGTGAAATGGAAAACACTCCCAGAAAGAATTTCCAGGACTCCCCATCTCATGGGATACTCATGTACATAGCATAGCCTTCATGACTACTTTAGAAAGAATACCTAGTTAGGAAATATAATCTCTACACTGATAGATATTTTTTTCTAACATCTCATTGTTTTATAATAACAATTCACATGTTACAGCAATACTATGTTTAGGCTACTTGCTAACCTGCACTTCCTGTTTTTATATCTGCCTATTGTAAAATATGATCTCTTCCTTTAAATAAACCATAGCCCTACTCACACAAGACAGGAACCACACTCCAAGTATTACTTTAATAACCAGAAACTTCTGAAAGATGGAAAGCTCACCCCTATATTGCCACTTAAGTCTGAGAGGACTACTTTCACGCTGTTCAGAAATGTCTCCTAACCTAGATGTCACAGAAATTTCTTTACGGAGGGTCTCTCTGTGTTAAGCAGTGCTCTCGTTCCAGGTTCTCTTCATGGTGCCTATCTTCTTATATAAGACAATGAATTAGGTCGTTGACAACTTAAGATAAACAAGTTTTATGAAGTCTTTGGGGAGGAAAGGGAACCTTAAGTTTAAGAACCCTAAAAGGCTAGCCAGGAAGAGTACTGGTTAAGGCACCAGAATCCCACATAGCTGACTGCACGGTTGGAGTCTCAGAATCAGCAGATTGAAAAACATGCTGGGTGCATGTGTGTGAATGACCGAAAATCCCAAGAAAAGAATATAGGAAAAGGATTGTGGAATAGCCATCCCCCTTGGAAGGTGCTTTCTCACTTTCTCCCTCTCTCTGTCTAGAGAGTGCACATGCCCTATAACAAACAAAACAAGCATAGAACCTGGAAGTATTTTCATAATTTCAAGTCTTGCCAGCCCTTGCAGCACAAAGCACACTCACTTCTTCCTTCCTGTCTGAAACAGCGACCAGTTCAATACCTGACTTGAAAGAAAGCTCAAGAGCTAAATGATGGCTTTCTCTTCAGGGAACCCTTGTTCCCATTCTGCATATATCAACCTCTCCAATCTCCTTCAAGATGCCTTCCCAGGCACTCTGCTTCCCCGACCTCTGTCTCTTGTTCACTCCTGAGGTCTCTCCCCAACCCTTAGTAAAAAAAAAATCTTTCCCTTTATCAAATCCCAACTTACACAGAGGCAGTCGGCCATCTCTGCAGTCAAAGGAGTAAAAGCAGGAGACTGAGAAAAAGGTCCTTGTGTCCAGTTTATATGCAACTGGTTGAGCTGGAAATCCCCTGCGTGGCCTGCTGAGCTTGGCTTTGCTGTGCCCTTTGTTTGTGTATGATCGCATGGATTTTCTTTCACTTTTGCTTTCATGAAGTCAATAAACAAAGGAAACTTTCTGATCATGCACTTCTACTCTCAACCAATCAATTTGCACTCCTCTTTCCAAAAATGGGATGGTCCCTCTCTGGGGAGAATCTTCCCATGACTGTCTACCCACTTCCTGTCCTGGTTTAAACTGCAGCCCTGGGCCCTCTCTATTTGAAGACCCAATTTGCTTGGTGGGCCTCTCATGCTACTTTTAAGAGTACTTGATCAGCCATGGGCTTTCCTTAAAGCAGGCACACCCAGGACAACCAGCGTTGGTGTGAAGAGACGTGACTATGGCAGCCTGTTCACACTCACAGAATTGTAAGTCACGCCTTGGGAAGACACAGGAGAAAGAACCTTAGACCTAAAAGAATGTCAAGTTTGAGTTTTAGAAGGGCCACACCATAGAGGTATGGTGAATCTATTTACTTCCTTAGACATTATTTCTCTATCCATAAAGTGAGACAGTTGGAGAGTTTCCCGAAGTGTCTTCTAGGCTATGAAATCTTTGCTTATAAAATGTCCTTTACAAAATACTCAATGCATTCTGGGTCTCGAACTCTCTAACACACTTCATACCCTTTCTCAGAACCGGCAATCCAAATCCACTAGTTGGGAACAATCTCAGACCAACAAGTTCCACCTGTTGCACACCACTCTCCCATCATGTATCTTATTTTCCCCACCTTTACTCCTAGACACTCATCACCACTGTGATCTCTGCAATATCTAGGAAGGCTGCTCACTTCCACACTGTTGAGGATTGAGGGGGCCAGCAGATGGCATAGGGGTTATGTCACTGGACTCCCACATGGCTGTCCGCAGTTCAAGTCTCGAACCCAGCTTCTTGAAAATCAGGCCAAGAGTGTGTGCTCGTGTGCCCAAGATCCCAGGAGGGAAATGGAGAACAGATTATGGCATGGCTACCACTCTGGAGGATACTTTCTCACTCTCCTCTCACTGTCTTTGTGTCTCTCTCTCACTCTGATGAATACATGCACCTTATGGCAAAAAAATTGTAGAAAAAAAAAAGAGAGAGAGAAAGATAGAGATTTGGATTGAGACCAAAAGGGTGTGCATAAACTATGTGTCCTCAAGGAATTTACTCAATCACTCTGATCTTCCTAATATTCCAAATTAATCATTGCCTTTTCTCAAACTCACAGAACATTACCACAGAATCCATTGTTTTGAAGAATTTTACTTATTAACTTATTTATTTTAATTTGACCAGAGAGGGACAGAATGAGAGAGAGAGAGAGATAGAAAGCTGCCAAGTCCAAGATGGAACTGCAGTCAGCCATGTGGGATTCCAGCACTCTTAACCACCATGCCACCTACTGGTCCTAAGAACCAGTTTTTTTAAAGGAATTTTTGCCTTAGGTGGGTGCATTTACCAAAGACAGAGAGCGAGCGACATAGAGACAGTGAAAGGCAAAGTGAGAAGTTACCCTTCAGGGGAGATGGTCACCCACAATCCCTTCTCTTTCATTCCCCTACTGGAATCTTGGGCATTTGCATGCACACACACACACACACACACACACGCACGCACACATATACTTGCCTGGCATGATTTTCAAGCCATCAAGTCCAGGACTCGAACAGCAGTAGACCTCATGAGAGTCCAGCCACATAGCCACTCCACCATCTGCTGGTCCCAGAACCATTTATTTTTTAATAGAATTTATTAAAAGTGCTTCCTGTGGCTTGCAGGTGTCATGGTGATTGAGACACTGAATTCCCACATGGCCAACCACTGTTCAAGTCCCAGACCTAGCGACTTGCGCTCGCTCTCTCTCTCTCTCTCTCTCTCTTTCTCTGGCCAAATATGAAAAATAATAAATAATTTCCTTTTTTATAAAAGTTTTTCCTTATGAGCTAGCAGATGGCATAGGGTTACATCACTGGACTCCGACATTGTCAACCATGGATCAATTCCCAGATCCAGTGGCTTGAAAATTGACTAGGCGTGTGTGCATGCATGCTCAAGATCCCAGAAGGAGAAGGGATTGCAGAGTGGCCATCTCCTCTGGGGTGTGATTTCTCACTTTCTCTCTTACTGTCTCTGTCTCTCTCCAGCAAGCACATGTGTTCTAAGACAAAAATCACTAAAAAAAAATTATTTTAAAGAATGCTTCCTTTATTTTCAGAGTAAATAGACTGTAAAAATGCCACATGATCATCTTTGCTCTGTTTGAAGTGACCATTTGCTATACTTTCACTCACTGGTAAATCTCAAACAATCCCATTTTATTCTAGAGAGCTCTGTCTAGAAGAACTCAGATTTACAGAAATTTCCCTGTAGAGTAAGGAGATCCAAAAACCTAATACTCCGGACCCTAATACTCTCTTTTCAGATCTCACTCCATGTCCCTGTTATCTCCTGCATTTCAAAACCAAGGTTCTGACCTTTGGCTGCTGCACAGCACCTACCATGTCCACTGTCCAATAGGGTTTAGGGATTATGAAACATCACCAGTGGCCAGGCAGAAAATTACAGCTCAGGATAAGGGTGAAACAAAGTCCTGCCACATGATAGGGGCAGGGAAAGGGCCTAGGAAAAGAGAAAGGAAAAGCTGAGCAAACCCAGACCTGAGTAAACTGCTTTCACTTTTCAACTTGAACTGCACCCAGTACTTTCTTGGATCTTCACATCATTTCTGGGAAGGCAACAGGAAGAACAGGTGGTTAAAGGCTGCTTTAAACTAGACTCTCCTGTACCCTTTTCTTCTTCTTCCTTCTCAACTCCTGGCTATGTTCATGCTAGAATCTGCATTTTGTGGACCAGCAAAGAACCTTGGCCAACGGCTCCAGGAGTAGGAACAACATTTCCCAGGAAAGATATTTATCTGCTGATGCTCCCAGATCAGAGCAACCCACAGCAACAACCTGCAGCAGATCTGTAATATAGCTGCATCTGTGGGTGATTCCCCAAATTCACTGCATACTCTTGAACACACTAAACTCTCTGCCATCTCCAGGCCACTGAGCACAGCTTTACCTTCAATTCTATCCCATGAATTTATAAGAATACACAGTGCGGGCCAGCCAGTGGCATGGTGGTTAAAGAGACTGGATCGTACATGGCTGATGACATGGTTCAAGTCCCAGACCCAGTAGCTTGCAAAACATGCTGCACAAGTGTGTGTGTGCGTGCCCAGAATCTTAAATAGAGAGAGTGATGGAGAAGAAATTACAGCATGACCCTCTCCCATGAGGAGGTGTTTTCTCACTTTCCCTTGGCAAATTTTTTCTTTTGGAGAAGTTTTTGCTATAGGGTGCATGTGCTCGCCAGAAAGAGAGAGAGACAGAGAGACAGAAAGCGAGAAATCACCCCCGGGAAGATGGTCCTGTAGCAATCCCTACTCTTCCATTCTTTTTTCGGGATCTTGGGCACACATGCACACGCGACCGGCATGAGTTTAAGCCACCGGGTCTGGGACTCGAACTGCGGTCGACTACATGGGAGTCCTGAAACAGCTGTTACGCTAACTGCTGGTCCCCCCTTGGCAAATATTTTAAAAAGAAGAAGAATACACAGTATAAGCAGCATCTCTTCAAAAAGCCTTCCCTGGGAACCAGCAGTTAGCGTAACGGCTATGTCACTGGACTCCCACATAGTCGACCGCGGTTCGCGTCCTGGACCCGGTGACTTAAAACTCACGCTGGGCGAGTGTGCGTGCGTGCCCAAGATTCCGAGAGGAGAATGGAGAAGGGATTGCGGCGTGACCATACCCTCTGGGGGGTGATTTCTCGCTTTCTGTCTCTACGTCTCTGTCTGTCTGGTGAGCGCACGCACCCTATAGTAAAAAAATCTCTCCAAAAAAAAAAAAGCCTTCCCTAACTCTTCTCCCTAACCTGGGTTATGTGCACATCTGTTTCCTGTATTTCCTTCAATAGCCCTTCAGAGCATGTTTCTCCAGATCATATGCTTTTATCTCTCCCCAGTAACAGTAGGAATCTTGGAAGCCATGACTGGGGTTTTTGTTTGGTTTGGTTTGGTTTGGTTTGGTCTAATTTACTTGTCTCTTCAGCACTGCCACAGCATGCTGTCTAGCACAGGAAATACTTGATAAATATGTACTAGGTGCATAAATGAATTAATAATAAACAAGTAACAGAATAACAAAAATGGTAACATAATATTTAGTGAGTACTTCCATTTCAAGAAATGCACATTTACTGTTTTAGCATTCTTTTCTTTTAGGATTATTTACTTATCTAATTTGCTACTATTATTTTTTTAATTTGAACAGAGAAAGAAAGCCAGAGAAAGGGAAAGTGAGAAAGCAAGCCTCCAGGTCCAGAACTCAAACAGTGGATAGCCATATGGGAGTCCAGTACACTTACCACTCCACCTGCCAGCTTCGCTTTCTTTTTTCAATTATTGTGGAGTTTCCAGCCCAGCATTGTAACCAGTAGAGATTCCAAAAATCAACCACACCAGAGGATTATCTTGAGAAAGACTTTGAAGGATGAAAAAGAGACTGATCTTTGCTAGCAGGTGGTCTATCACAGACTACTTGGTAGGCAAGGCTGAATTGAGAAGGTTTATGTGTGACTAGTGTGCTGGGCATTTGTTTTTCAACAATTTGAGTAGTTGACATGTAAATATTTTCTCAAAAATATTTGAAACCATACTGCTTCTATTGTTATAGAGTCATAAAATTATACAAAGTTATAAGAAATATTTTGAACATTATCTTTAAAATTCAGTATTTTGGGGAACCAGCAGTTAGCGTAATGGCTATGTCGCTGAACTCCCATGTAGTCGACCACGGTTCGTGTCCCGGAACTGGTGGCTTGGAACTCACGCCGGGCGCGTGTGCGTGCGTGCCCAAGATCCCGAGAGGAGAATGGAGGAGAAGGGATTGTGGCGTGACCATCCCCCCTGGGGGGTGATTTCTCGCTTTCTGTCTCTATGTCTCTCTCTGTCTGTCTGGGCGAGCGCACGCGCCCTATAGCGAAAACCTCTCAAAAAAAAAATCAGTATTTTGAAATTTTGAAAGTTGTTTATAAACTGTCAAGAACTATGGAGTATGAGCTAAAATTTTTTGATATGTAAAGTAAATGTTTGTGGAAAAATGTAAAAATAAATAAATGAAAGAAAAAAAATACATTGTATCAACCAAATGTTGATGTAGGAATATGAAATAAAATGCTTGCCTAATAAATAACAAAGTAAAGAGAAGTGACAATAAAACAAAATTATTGTGGTTTTTGTGTTTTTTTAAGATTTTTGCTATAGGGCATGTGTACTTGCTGGAGAGACACAGAGACAGAAGGAGAGAAATGACCCCTAAGGAAGATGACCATGCCTCAATCCCTTCTCCTCCATTCTCCTTTTGGGATTCTGGGCATGCATGCACTTGTGCCCCACATGAGTTTTTAAGCCACTGGATTCAGGACTCAAACAGTGGTCCACTACCTGGGAGTCCAGTGACGTAACCCTTACACCATCTGCTGGTCCCAAAATTATTATTTTAATTTCCTAAAGGGCACATGCACTCACCAGAGAGAGAGAGAAAGTGAGAAAGCAAGCCTCTGGGTCTAGGACTCAAACTGTGTCAGTTACATGGGGAGTCCAGCATCTCAACTACCACACCACCCACTGGCCCTATGTCTCAGCAATCTAACGAAGCATGAGTGTCCTTGTGATAGGCAAGAAGCCAACTCACCCAGTTATATCAGTAGTCAATGGTAAACAAAAGCTCAAATGCGTATTTCCATTTTATAGCCCCTGTCTTCTCCTTATATCATGTTGCTTCCCTGGAAAGAAAAGCACCCACTAGAGTTGGGGATTTCCAGCTTGTAAGGACAAGCCTGAGATATAAACAGGAAATCAGTAATTTAGGGGATTCCCTATTTGAAAAAAGGACCTGATTTCTGAAAAACAATGTCATTTCAAGAAATGGGAAGGAATCTAATCTCTCTCTCTCTTTCTCCTTTCTTCCTATGTGAAATTCCCTCCCTGCTCAAGTCCAGGGTGAAGGCTGTCCCACTCTGGCGGCTTAAGGTGACCACTGTCAGGATTTCTTCTTAGGACCTGACCTTCTCCATGCCTCTTACCTCAGTGTCACTCTTTCTTTTTCTCTCTGTGTCATAATAAATGCTTTCAGAGGCAAAAAGATCTCTTTTCATTTGCCAATCTAACAAATTCGCAAAGTCATCCAAGGTTAAATATCATGCTATGGACCTCTTGCCAGGTTATAAAAATAAAAATTAAGAAGTCTCACATATCTACAAGCTGCCCAACTTGGCCCTGACTGATGGGATGGTCTTGGGCTAGTCACTACCCACATGAGAATTCAGGGGGGCAGAAATCTCTTTCTGCTCTCTTTAGTAATGCCCTTGATAGATTTCCTAAACTATGAGATCTAGAAAATGGCTTGGGAAATGCCAACCAAACTCAGTTTTAAAAGCTACTGTTGGGGACCCACAGGTGGTTAAGGTGGTGGACTCCCATATAGATGAATATAGTTCAAGTCCTGGACCCAAAAGCTTGAAAATCATACTGAACATGTGTGTGTGTGTGTGTGTGTGTGTGTGTGTGTGTGTGTGCATGCACCCAAAATCCTA
The DNA here is from genome assembly GCF_000334495.1 of Tupaia belangeri chinensis. NCBI lineage: Eukaryota > Metazoa > Chordata > Mammalia > Scandentia > Tupaiidae > Tupaia > Tupaia belangeri. The sequence continues at coordinate 1,165,414 of NW_006160202.1, forward strand.
AGAGGAAATTGAAGGAAAAGGGACTGTGGCATGGCCATTCTTCCGGGGGGGGGGGGGGAAAGCACACCGTCTCCCCTCTCTGTCTCTCTCCAGTGAGCAAAAACTTAACCAAAAAGAAGAAGAAGGAGAAGAAGGAGAAGGAGAAAGCTACTGTGGGACCAGCAGGTGGCATGGGGGTTAAGGTAACTGGATCCCACATGGCCAACTCCATAGTTTGAATCGTGGACCCAGTGACTCAAGAATCACATCAGGTGAATGTGTATAAGTGCCCAAAATCCCAAGAGGAGAATAGAGGAGAGGGGATTATGGGATGTGGCCATCCCTCATGGGGAAGAAGTGATTTCTCACTTTCTCTCTTTTTGTTTTTAAGAGAGATTTTTGCTATAGGGCATGTGTGCTCACCAGAGAGACAAAGACAAAGAGACAGGAAGCAAGAAATAAACTCCCCCCTCCCAGGAGGATGACCATGCCACAATCCCTTCTCCTCCATTCTTCTCTTAGGTTTAGGGGCACACATCCACATGTGCCTGGTGCAAGTTTGAAGTCACTGGATCCAGGACTCAAACAATGGTCGACTACATGGGAGTTCAGTGACAGGACCATTACACTACCTGCTGGTTCTCTCTTTCTCTCTCTCTCTCTGGCACATGCACATGTCCTATTGCAGAATTAAAAAAAAAAAAACTACTGTGAATTCTCATTTATTAGTTATTGGAAAAAGTTTTAGTCTACCATCAAAGAACAGTTTGGGAATACAGAAGTCTCACAGTATCCCCAAAGATTGGTTCCAAAATCCCCATAAACACTAAAATCCACATATGTTCAAGTCTCTTATTTAAGATGGCATTATATGCAGATAAATTAGCCACATCTTCCCATATAAGTCTTCCATAAGTTACCTACAACACCTAACACAATGTAAACCCTATATAAATAGCTATTATACTGTATTGTTTAGGAATAAGAACAAGAAAAAAAGTCCATATGTGTTGAGTATAGATAAAACTATCAGGTACCAGCAGTTAGCCTAATGGCTATGTCGCTGAACTCTCATGTAGTCGACATGGTTCGATTCCTGGACCCAGTGGCTTAAACTCACATCGGGCACATGTGCGTGCATGCCCAAGATCCCAAGAGGAGAATGGAGGAGAAGGGATTGCAGAGTGGCCATCCCCCTGGGGGGTGATTTCTTGCTTTCTGCCTCTCTGTCTCTCTCTGTCTCTCTGGCAAGCGCACATGCCCTGTAGCAAAAACCTCTCAAAACAAACAAACAAACAAACAAAAAAACTATGATAGACTTAAATACATAATACAAGATCTGTGGTTGGATGAATCTATGGATGAGGAATGCGTGAATAAAAAGGGCCAACATTCAAAATTGAAAATAGACATACCAAACTAAAAAAAAAAAAAAAAAGTTTTTCAGTAATAGTAAAGATAGATATCTGAATTGCAGAATACTAGCAGCAGCATAAACAGATGAATTATACCGGCAAGCAACAACATGGATGAATATGCTAGAAGCCTACTGAGTTTAAAAAACAACATCAAGTGGGGTTAGCAGGTGGCTTGGCAGGTAGGGTCGCTGGACTCCCACATGACCTACTACAAGCATCTCTAAAAAGAAATCTTCATCTGATAATTCTAACATTTGGGTTATATATATATTTTTTGAGGATCCCTCCCTCAAATTTTGCAATAAGGCTTGTGTGCTTACTGGAGAGAGTCAGAGAAAGAGAGAGAAAAAGTGAGAAATCACTCCCCTCACTTTCTCTCATACTGTCTGTGTCTGTCTCTCTCTCTGGGGAGCACATGCACCCTATGGCAAGAACTTCTAAAAGACAAAGAAAAAAAGTAACACTTTTCAGACCTTTTCAACCAAGGCAAATGATAAATTGAGAAGCATTTGTTGGGCAAGCAGGTGGCATGGAAGTTAAGGAGGCCGGATCCTACAGAGTCAACTCTGTAGTTAGAATCCTAGACCTGGCAGCTTGAACATCATGCCAAACACTCATGTATGTGTGCATGCCCAAAATCCCGAGAGGATAATAAAGGAGAGGGGATTTCAGCACGGCCATCGCCCCTGGTGGTGGTGGTGGTGGTGTGTGTGTGTGAGGGAGGTTAACTTCTCACTTTCTATCTATTTCAGTTTCTGTCTCTCCACCAGATGCACATGCCCTATATCAAAACAAAACAAAACAGAGGCATTTCTTTATCTTTTTTTTTGGGGGGGGGGGTTTGCTATAGGGCGCATTTCTTCACCAGAAAGACAGGGAGACAGAAAGCAATAAATCACCCCCCGGGGGGGATGGCCACACCACAATCTCTTCTCCTTCATTCTCCTCTCAGGATCTTGCAAGCACACACACACACTTGACGTGAATGTAAGCCACTGGGCTCAGGACTTGAACCACAGTCGACTTCATGGGAGTCCAGAAATTACACCAACTGCCGGTCCCCCAAGGCATTTGTTTATAAAACTCAGTTAAGGGGGCTGGCAAGTGGAATGGTGATTAGGGACACTGGACTCCCACATGGCTGATCATGATTCGAATCCCGGACCTGACAGCCTGCTTTCTCACTTTCTCTCTCTCTCTGTCCCTCTCTGGTCAAATTGAAATAAATAAATAAATAAGTCTGACTATAGTTCAAGTCCTGGACCTGGTGGCTTGAATATCACACTTGAAAATCCAGGAGGAGGGTGGAGAAGAAGGAATTGTGGCATGGCCATCCCCCTCCCCCGGGGATGGTGGTTTCTCACTTTCTCTCTCACTGTCTCTTTCCGCACACATGCCCTGTGGCACAAACTTTAAAATTAAAAAAAAAAAAAAGGAATGGGAATCTGTGGCTGCATTACCTGGACCACTCCCACATCATGCCAGTTCAGTTAACTGTAGTTTTTCAGGCAATGTTGGCCAGCAGCTTCAGGCGTAAACTGACGTGGAATAAAGATTAAAATTCATGTCCAGGCAGGAAAGTGAGGAGGCCAAGAATTCCGTTCAAAAGCATCTCTGCGCCTGCCAAGTTGGTACCATGAGCAAAGCTCACCCTTCCGAACTGAAAAAATGAATGGCCAAGAAGTTATCATTGAAATTAAATGGTGGCAGACATGTCCAAGGAATATTGCGGGGATCTGATCCATTTATGAATCTTGTGATAGATGAGTGTGTGGAGATGGCAACTAGTTGGCAACAGAACAATATTGGAATGGTGGTAATACGAGGAAATAGTATCATTATGTTAGAAGCCTTGGAACGAGTATAAATAATGGCTGTTCAACAGAAAAACCCATGACGCCTCGTCAACGGGCCTGTTTTACTATGATGTAAAAATCAGGCCATATATATTTTCATAATAAACTTTCTGTTCAGTTAAAAAAAAAAAGAAAGAAAGAAAGAAAGAAAAAAGAAAATCATGTCCAAGGGCCAGCCAGGGTGGTTAAGGTGGCTGGATCCACATGGCTGACCACAGTTCGAGTCTTAGACCTAGTGACATGAAAAACACAACTGGCATATGTGAGTGCATGCCCAAAATCCTGAGAGGTAGTGGAGGAAAAGGGATTTCAGCATAGTCATCCCCCTGAGACGTGATTTCTCACTTTCTGTCTTTCTCTCTCTCTCTGTCTCTCTCTCTCTCTCTCACACACACACACACACAACACACACACACACACACACACACACACACACACACACACACACACACACACAAGTAGACATGCCCTATAGCAAAAAACTTATAAAACAACAACAACAAAACTCATGCCCAGGATTAATGTCACTAAAGGGAACAAAGTCAGAAATATCTTTAAAATGTTAAAAAGCAAAATAAACTGCCAGCCTAAGATTACAGTCCAATGAGGTTAACAGTGGGCCTATCAGAAATGGAATGGGGGGAAACAGCAGTTGGCCTAATGGCTATGTGCTGAACTCCCTCGTTGTAGACCACAGTTCGAGTTCCAGACCCCGTGGCTTAAACTCATGCCGGTCACATGTGCATGTGTGCCCAAGATCCCAAGAGGACAATGGAGGAGAAGGGATTGTGCCCAAGATCCCAAGAGGACACACCTGCATGACCATCCTTCCCAGGGGGTGATTTCTTTATTTCTGTCTCTCTGTCTTTCTGGGGAGCGCACGCAGCCTGTAGCTAAAAACCTCTCAAAAAAAGAAAAAAGAAAAGAGAAAAGAAAAGAAAAGAAGAAAAAAAAGAAAGCAAAGAAAAAGAAGGAAAGGAAAGGAAAGGAAAGGAAAGAGGAAAGGAAAAGGAAAAAGAAAAAGAAAAAGAAAAAGGGATAGGAAGATCCTGGAATGAGATAGCTGTGACTCTTGGTCACCATTTTTGACTCTTCCCCAGCAGGCAGTCACCTGAAATGCACAGACTAAAGTACTCAAGACACAAACTGCTGAGTCAAGAGCGAGAGGGAGAAGCCACCAGAGACGCGACTTCCTCAGGTGAACTTTCTGCTCCTATTTGTTTGTAGAGAGATAAAGAAACAAGCTTGTTCATCATTTTCAGACGTTCAAAAGGGTAACTGCGTCAGCCAACTAGGATAAGATAAGGGGCACGAAGCAATGTCCTCTTTAAGATCGTTCTCACAGGGGCTAGATCAGAGAAATGGGAGGAGCGTCACACCGTCCTTGGTGGTTGGAGTCTGGGACAAGAGATGACACTCACTCAGGAGGCCCGCTGTCTGCAAGCAGCAGGCAAACCTAGCATTCGCTGACCAGCGTCTGCACCTGGTTTTCACAGCATGCCAGCCCTGGCCATTTCCTTTCCACTAAACTATAGAGGTTTTTTTGCTCTTGCAGTAATTAAAACTTTATTTAAATATGTATTTGGGGTCCTCACTCGGGACGGCCCGGGGCTGCCTCGCGGGCCACGAGGGAAAGGGGCGCCGTGGGTGGCGGCGGCGGCGCACCGCCATGGGCCTGGTCCGGCTGCAGGAGAATGTATTTACTGGCCAAAGGTCTATACCTACATGAGCCCGAACAAACACTCTGGACTGCGTTCCCCCTTCAGGAAGAGAACTCAGTTGCACATCATGACGTCAGATATCAGGGGAAACCGGGCGGAATCTACGGGAAGCGGGAAGAGAAGAGGAATGTGGCAATGCAATACCAAGCACATGAAGTCCGAGGAGCAGAAGATCAAAGACGCCAGGAGGGGACCCCTGGCACCTTTTCCAAACCAAAAATCCGAAGCAGCAGAACCTCCACAAACTCCAACCTCATCTTGTGACCCTACTAACGCAGCCGTCGCCAAGCCTGCCCTGAAGAAGCCCGTCAAGGTCAAGCAGAGCTCAAGGGAAAACGCAGCAGACCCACAAACTCACAGATTCCTACCCTGTTGGAAGGAGCTCCCGGAAGAGCAGAAGAGACTAGACCATCTGATTGAAAGCGGGAGGAGGAAGGCATGAAGATCGACCTCACTGATGGCAAAGGCAGGGTGAGATCGCCACCAAGCAGTTCTCCTGGGAGACTGGTAGAGTACCACGGAGACCTCATCGAGGTCACTGACGCCAGGAAGCGGGAGGCTCTGATGCACAAGACCCCCTCCACCGGCTGCTGCAGGGGTTATTTTCAGTATCTGAGCAAAACCTATTGCCTGGATGCAACTCGAGAGACGACCGCCTGGGGAAGCTGATCAACCACAGCAAGTGCGGGACTGCCAGACCAAGCTGCACGACATGGACAGGGTTCCACACCCCATCCTTATCGCCTCCTGGGACATCGCTGCCGGCAAGGAGCTGCTCCATGACTATGGGGACTGCAGCAAGGCTTCCCTCGAACCACCCGTGGCTGAAGTACCAGCTGGCCGCCCCACCCCACCTGCCCTTCTTCAAAGGACAAGGTGCCCTCAAAGGGAATTGATTTTTTTTTTACACAGTCTTAGTGCATTACTTCAGATGTTTTTAAGAAGTATATTAAGATGCCTTTTCACTATAGTATTTAAATATCTGTTACAGATTTCCAAGGTGGACTTGAACAGATGGCCTTATAATACCAAAACTTTTATATTCTGGTTGTTTTTGTACCTTTTTGCATACAAGTTGGACATTGGTGCTTCTCGTGCATGCAGTCGCAGACTCGGCACAGGTTCTAGAGGAAAGAGTCTGGGCACTAGGAAGCCAGCAAGCCTCCTGCCCCCCGCTGAGCCAGGACATCCCCCGCACCCCAGAGTCTGAGGACTGGCGGGCGTGAGGACTATGCTGCCTCCGACTGCCTGGACGGGATGTCTCCAAGCTCTTGTTCTCCCAGGGTCTTGTCAGGCGCGTGCTGAAGTGTATGAATATTTTTTAAAGAGGTTTGCAGTAAGCTAGTCTTTCCCTCTGCTTTCTTGAAAGTTTGCTGCCCCGTGGCCCATTGGGTTGGTACGGGCCGCCGCTTCTCTGGGCACTTGGACGCATCAGGACGGGGAATCAAAGTAGGCGCAGGCAGGGAAAAGCATTGCTTCCCTCCCCCTGCCGGGGCAGGGTTTCCCGAAACTGGGTTCCTTCTTTATAGAAATGTGAACACTGAATTTATTTTTAAAAATAATAATAAAAATAATTTTAAATAAACCAAAATAAAGTCACAAAAGAAAAAACACAGAAGACAACTTACATGTATGTAAGTCTGGAAGTGAGCACAGTGGCTGCGACTGTTCGGGTTTTTTAGTTTCTATTTTTTGTTTTGTTAGAAGAGGGTCAAGATGGTACTCTATTCTAATCAGAAGTCAAATTTTGTAGCAAGACCAGAAGTTACTTACCTGATGCCCTCCCACT
>NW_006160202.1:1172245-1196234 GCF_000334495.1 Tupaia belangeri chinensis
CACCCCCACCACCCCACCACCACCCCACCCCCGCCTGATTCTGCTGGGCTGGAAGTTCCAGACCTGCTGTCAAGGCCTTGTGCGTGTCAGACCACCCGGTGTCCTGGTGTCCTTCCTGTGAAGACGCAGCCATGAATTGGAGTGTGAGCCAACGCCAGGACCCCTGCTGCAGCCGCCGCCACCCCCCAGCCTCAAAGAAAGGCACCGGCGGGCGTGTGTGGGAGCGGGCATGGCAAACAGCCCAGGGATCCAAGATCAGGCTGCTGTTCTCACCCGGACTGTGATGGCTGGAGTGGGAGGGACGGATTCTTTCACAGTTCACCTTCAGCCAGGGGGCAGGGCTCAGGAGCATGACCTGGGGTCTCCTGCCCCGCCTGGTCCCAGGTAAATGTGAACGGAGACAGGTACGGGAGCCTGTCCTCTTCCTTAACTCTCCTACCCGTCCCTCCACGGTGCTACCTAAGAAAGTCTTCCCCCCACCCCGCAGCAAATTGGAGGAGGATCCGACAGGAGTGTGTAAATGTGAGGTGAAATGTCTTGGTTGTACCTGTTTGTGGTTTAGCTGTGTATTAAAACAAACAAAGGAAATAAACTTGAAATTAAATTGTCATCATAAAAATGAAACAAGAAAAATTAAAGTATTTATTGCCAGGCAAAAATAAAAATAAATAAATACATAAATTTGTATTTAGTTTTACATCTGTAGAAAATTTGAAAGTAAAGAGAATTCTGAAATTACCTTCTCCCAACACAGTTTTCCCTATTATTAACACCTCTCATCACTGTGGTCCACTTGTTACAATAGAACCAAAGTTCTTAAAGGGGCATATCAGAAATTGTTTATCCATACAGTTTTGGGGGGTTTTTTTTTAGAGGTTTTAGCTCTCCAGAAAGACACAGACAGAGACACAGAAAGTGAGAAATCACTCCTCGGGGGGGATGGCCATGCCACAATCCCTTCTCCTCTCGGGATCATGGCACTTATGCACACGCACTCAGCATGAGTTTAAGCCATCGGATTCAGGACTCGAACAGTGGTCAACTACATGGGAGTCCAGCAACATAGCCATTACGACAACTGCTGGTCCCCAAAGACATTTGTTTATAAAACTCAGTTAAGGGGGCTGGCTGATGGCATGATGATTAGGGGTGCTGGACTCCCACATGGCTGACCCAAGTCCCGGACCTGGCAACTTGCTTTCTCTCTCGCTGTCCCTCTCTGGTCAAATTGAAATAAATAAATAAATAAGTCTTACTACAGTTTAAGTCCTGGACCCAGTGGCTTAAACTTGCACATGCGCCCAAGATTCCGAGAGGAGAATGGAGGAGAAGGGATTGCGGCGTGGCCATCCCCCTGGGGGGTGATTTCTCGCTTTCTGTCTCTCTGTCTCTCTCTCTTTTTCTGGCAAGTGCACATACCCTATAGCTAAAAACCTCTCAAAAAAAGAAAAAAAAAAGAGAATGGGATGGGAAAACGCTGGAATGAGATAGCTGTGACTCTTGGTCACCATTTTTGACTCTTCCCCAGCAGGCAGTCACCTGAAATGCACAGACAAAAGTACTCAAGACACAAACTGCTGAGTCAAGAGCGAGAGGGAGAAGCCACCAGAGATGCGACTTCCTCAGGTGAACTTTCTGCTCCTATTTGTTTGTACACAGATAAAGAAACAAGCTTGTTCATCATTTTCAGACGTTCAAAAGGGTAACTGCGTCAGCCAACTAGGATAAGATAAGGGGCACGAAGCAATGTCCTCTTTAAGATCGTTCTCACAGGGGCTAGATCAGAGAAATGGGAGGAGCGTCACACGGTCCTTGGTGGTTGGAGTCTGGGACAAGAGATGACACTCACTCAGGAGGCCCACTGTTGTTTGCAAGCAGCAGGCAAACCTAACATTCTCTGACCAGTGTCTGCACCTGGTTTTCACAGCACGCCAGCCCTGGCCATTTCCTTCCCACTAAACCAGAATTTTTTTGCTTTTGCAGTAATTAAAACTTTATTTAAATATGTATTTAGTTTTATATCTGCAGAAAAATTGAAAATAAGGAGAATTCTGAATTATCTTCCCCCAACACACAGTTTTCCCTATTATTAACATTATTATCATTACTGTGGCCCATTTGTTACAATAGAACCAAAGTTCTTAAAGGGACTTATCAGAAATTGTTTATTCATACAGTTTTTTTTTTTTTTTTAGAGGTTTTAGCTAAAGGGCACGAGTGCTCACCAGAAACACAGAGACAGAAACACAGAAAGCGAGAAAGCACCCCCCAGGGGGGATGGCCACGCCGCAATCCCTTCTCCTCCATTCTCCTCCCAGGATCATGGGCACACATACACACCCAGCATGAGTTTAAGCCACCGTGTCCAGGACTCGATTCGTGGTCAACTACATGGGAGTCCAGCGACATAGCCATTACACCAACTGCTGGTCCTTATCCATACAGTTTCATAAGTGATAGATTTTTGCTGTTCTCCCACAGATAGCTGCAGAAAAATTAGATAAGATCTCTGACCTACCTGCAAAACTACAGAGGGGCATGTACAAGCGATCTAATGTATGGCATTAGGACTACGGTTGATAGTATTATATCACAAACAGGAAATTTGCTGAGAGAATAAATTTTAGGTGCTCCTCCCACAATAAAGAAGTAAGTATGTGAGTTGATATGTTAACTGGCTTGACTCTAATACCTATTTAACTATATGTGTTTATATAAAAATGTCATATACCTTAAATGCATGCAATGAAATATTTTAAGTTAAAAAATATAAATAAGGGCCTGGCAGGTTGCATGATGTTTAAAGGCTCTGGGCACACACAATGGTCGACCACGGTTCGAGTCCCGGATCTGGCAACTTGCTCTCGCTCTCTTGCTCTCGCTCTCTCTCTCTCTCTCTCTCTCTCTCTGATTAAAATTGAAAAATAATGATAATAAATAATTAGTTAAATATATATATATATCAATTATAAAACCAATAATTAGATATCACTTCACACCAATAGAATGGCTACTGCATGACCCAGAAATTCCACTTATAGATATTTATCAAAGAGAAATGAAAAAATATATAGGAGACTTCTACATGAATGTTTATCATGTATTTATTCAGAACAGCAAAAACTGGAAACCACAACAGTTATCTATTACTGCATAATAAACTACCCTAAAACTTCGTGGCCTCAAATACAAGTATCTATTACCTCACAGTTTCTGTGGGTCAGGAATTCAGATACAACTAAGATAGCTGGTGAGAGACAGAATCTCCAGAAGCTGCCATCAGACATCAGCTGACTTCAGAAGATTTGGAGAAATCTAGAAGATCAGCTCACGAGACACACCAGCTCACAGAATATACCAGTATAACATAAGGGAATCTTATGCTTCCCCGTGTGTACCTCTCCATCCACTGCTTAGATAGCTTACTCTAGACTTAGAGAGCGGGTTGTCTGGCTTCTCAGTGGTTACTCTATATTCCCAAGTGACAAAAGAGAGAATTAAAAATGGGTAATGTTGAGAAAGGCAAGAAGATTTTTGTTCAGAAGTATGCCCAGTGCCACACCATGGAAAAGGGAGGCAAGCACAAGACTGGCCCAAATCTCCATGGTCTATTTGGGCAGAAGACAGGTCAGGCCCCTGGATTCTCTTACACAGATGCCAACAAGAACAAAGGCATTACCTGGGGAGAAGATAAACTGATCTTCTCTGGCATTAAAAAGAAGTCAGAAAGAGCAGAGTTGATAGCTTATCTTTAAAAAGCTGTTAATGAGTAATAGGTGGCCACTGCCTTATTTATGACAAAACAGAAATGTCTCACCTTTTTTATGTGTACCATATTTTAATTGACCTCCTCCACCAGAACTCAGATCATGGCTGACAGGATATTTTTGTTGGACAATCCTAATTTAAGTAAGACTGGCTTGTGGTTAAATTAATATTGTTTTTTTTTTATTTTGATAGTAATTTTAGTTCAGTAAGTGCTATCACTATTTGCCCATTCTAAAGATATAATTGGTAATTCATTAGTAATGCTCGTATTTCTACAAAGATGGTGAATGTCATCTGAAAGCCTACTGGAGATTGGTTTTATTTAGGCTTATATATAACTGGTTATATGAATATATAAATGCTGGCGAAATCCCTTCACTTCTCAAAACTAGGCAGACTCTTTTTAATTTGTGTTTATTAACCTGTTAAGGCAAAAGTTAAAGATGATGTCTATATATTTGGTCATAACTCTACTAACTTAATTAGAATTCCCTGTATCCAAAACACTGCCTTTTACTTACTGAAAGACATTTTACTGTGGTGTATGTATACTATCAAATAAAGAATATGTAATACAAAAAAAAAAAAAAGCTTACCCCATACTGAACAGTCCAAAACAAAAGACAGGAGGAAGTTACAATGCCACTAATGACCTAGTGCTAGATGTCACACACCCTCATTTCTGCCACAGTCTCCTTGTGACAAGTGTGTCTCTCCACATGGATCCTGAACTTCAGCTGTGAACTAGTGCTTTCAGAGATTTAAAGTGAAGACTTTCTGCTGAGACTTCTTCCTCACTTATTTCTAGTGGGTAGTGTTACCTGTCTCTTTGTCTCCATTTCTCTCTGTCTCTCTGTGTCTCCCTGAGTCTTTTAATTTTTAAATTTTTTTTTAGGTATAGAATTTTCTGTGCTTTCAAGCACCTTTATTGTGTTAATAGGAGCCTCTCTCCTTCTGTTTAGGAAGGGCACAAACTCAGACCCATCTCCTCATGGATCCTGAACTGCAGCTGTGAAATAGTGCTTTTGCGTGGCATGCTGCACAGTTTTCAATTTTTGTATTTTAATATTAAAATCTATAGTTTTTATTATCCTTTTTTCTTATTATTTTATATCTTCTTTCCTTTTCTCTAATTCTTTTCTTTTTCTTTATCTTTCTCATTGGCTTCTCAGCCTCTACTCACTAAGTGTCTAGACAGGTCCAAGTGAATAGGATCCAAACATTTGAATACAGTTAGGATCTGAATATTCCTCTATTCCCACTGATTCTGATGCACAAAGAGTGAGAATGGAATGGAAGAGAGATTGCAGATCACCTCCTCCCACACGCCTCTGAACACTCAGACTGAACTTCAATAATTAGGAGAAATGCACCATCCATCAGATGACTAGAAATCACTGCAGGGTCCCAAGAAATATGAAAAAAAAAAAAGAAACAAACAAAGAAAATACCACTCCTCCAAGGAAAAATAACTCCTCTTCATCCTTAGATAGTATGATGAAATCCATGGAAATTTCTGAAAAAGAATTTAGAATTTTCATGGTTGACAAAGCTCACAGAGTTTGAAGAGAAGAGAGACAATGAACTGACAAAGTTGCAGGGGAAAGGAGCTGACAAGCTTCAAGAGATGAGGAAATTCTTGCAAGATCTAAAAGAGGAATTACGCACATTAAAAAAGAATCAAATGGACCTGTTAGAGATGGAGACCATAATACGGGAAGTCAAAACATCCCTTGACAGTATTAAAAGCAGACTAGATCATACAGAAAATAGAATCTCAGATGCAGAAAATAGAATTGCTAGCCTAGAAAAAATCCACCACAAAGACTGAGAAAATGGCCCCAAAAAATGAGAATACTATACAAGAAATACCAGACACCATCAAATGTCCAAATATCCAGATAATTGGTATCTCAGAAGGCAAAGAGACCCGAAAAGGGCATTGACAATCTATTCCATGAAATCCTGCAAGAAAACTTTCCAAACCTAGAGAGGCATTCAAAGATCCAGTCCCAAGAAATACAAAGGACCCCAAATAAAATCAACCCAAGAAGATCTTCTCCAAGGCAGATTATAGCCAGATTGACCAAAGCCACAGACAAAGGCAAGATACTAAGATTGGCAAGAGAGAAACATCAAGTTACCTACAAAGGATATTCCATCAGACTAACAGCAGACCTTTCATCGGAAACTGTGAGCGAGGAAAGAATGGGAAAATATATTCAAAGTGTTAAGGGAAAAGCAATTGCAACCACAGATACTATACCTGGCAAGATTATCCTTCATATGGGAAGAAAAGACAAGAACAGATACACAAAACCTGAAAGACTTTACCAACACCAGACCAGATCTCCAAGAAATTCTGCAGGGAGTGCTATACCAGGAAAATTAAATATAGTCACACAAAAATAAGACTTCAAAAACTAAAAAAATGGCCAGCCTAATCATGGGGACAAGTCTGGAATTGAATATTATATCCCAGAATTTAATTGGGAAAATTGAATCACAACAAAAGATAAAGTACATAAGACTGAACTGGTGAAATAGAATTTTTTGACTTTTGACTAAAACATTGTTGATTTTTTCCTAGGCTTTGTTTTCCGGTTTTGAGGATTTTTGTCTTGTCTTGAGCTACCAATAGGTTCATGTACCTACTATTTGAACAGAATCCCAACCTGTTTCCTGGCTTTAAGTTTTAAGCATATTTCCTTAGCATTTCTTTCATTTATTAAACTTAAATCTGCTTTTCTTGAAATTAAAAAATATTGTAAAATATACATAATTAATGTCTGTAGTAAACTATATAGCATCAGCTAGGTGCTACCTTATAGTATATTCATTCTACTCAGAGTTTTATGCCTTAAGTCAGACATGTATTCATAGGTATGTATATATCAGCAGAGCTTGCTATTGAAAGTAGTTAGATCATTTAAGAAATGTTGTAAATCAATAAAATGGGGGAGGGGAAAGAATAGAAAACAACTGTAGACTCCTGAGATAGTGTGGGAGGAGTGTGGGAAATGGCAGAGGGTGAGAAATAGGGGGGAAAAAAAAATATATATATATATATACATATACATATACGGAAAATTATTGATGATAATATGTATGATTAAGCTACTATGCAGCATATTCTGGGTGGGAAATTACATTTTGTATGCTGTGACAATGCTCAGTGAATGAATGTAAATTAATTAATTAAAAAATAAGAAATTTTTAAAAATAGAAAAAAAAAAAGAAAAGCACGTCTATCAGTACAGAGCACACTCAAAGTTAGGGAAGTGCTCTATCTTGTGAAAAGACAAATACCAACGAATTGGGAAACATATTTTAAAACAACCACAGACTTAAATGTCCATCAACAGGTAAATGGATGAAAAAATTGTAATATTTTTAAACAATAGAATATTACTCAATCAAAAAAGGAATGAACTCTTGATGCACAAAACATGGATGAATCTCAGAAATCTATGCAGAGAATTAAAAAGAAAAAAGCAAAGCACCAGCAGGTGGCTTGGCGGTTAAGGAGCCAGCAGGTGGCATGGCGGTTAAGGTACCGGACTCCCACATGGCCAACTATGGTTCAAAACCAGGGCCCTGGCAGCTTGCTTTCTCACTTTCCTTATTTCTCTCTGGTGAGGGCACTTGTCCTGTAATAAGTTAGATAATAATAATAATAAATTTGTAATTAAATACATTTTTTTAGAGAGAGATTTTTGCTAAAGGGCATATGTACTCGCCAGAGAGACAGAAAACAAGAAACCACCCTCCAGGATGGATGGCCACACTGCAATCCCTTTTCCTCCATTCTGCTCTTGGGATCTTGGGCACTCACACACACATGCCCAACCCAACATAAGTTTTAAGCCACCAGGTCCGGGACTCAAATCACAGTTGACTACGTAGGAGTCCAGCAATGTAACCATTACACCATCTGCTGGTCCAGAAATAATTCTTTTCAAACAAAGAGTCCATACTGAGTGAGTCTTTCATGTGACATTCTAAATCAAGCAAAACAGTCTAAAACAATAAAAATCAGATCAGTTGTTGCCTCGAGCTTGGAGTGAGAAGAACTATTGTATAGGCTTGAGGAATTTTCTGGAGTAATATAAATGTCCTATATCTTTACAAGAGTGATGGTTGCCTGGATGTATACATTTGTCAAAATTCAGCAAACTGTACATTAAAATATGTGCATTGATTATGTAAATTAAACTTCCGTTAAAAGCAAATCAATCAAAGAAAAGGTATTAAGCTCATTAGAGGCTTGAAAGGAAAGACTGAAAAAATAAGACACTCAGGAGGTGGGGCAAAGAGAAAATACAACTGTCACACTCTCCCAGCAGCACAGAGGGACACAGGCTGACCTTTTCACCTACCACGAGGAGCACCACTGCTGGCAGTCCCCTGAGCTCGCCCATTCCTCCTTAGCCATTAGTGGCAGTGGCTAATGAATTGTCTGTGAGCCATGGGGCCCCAAGTCTTGGCAAGATTAATAAGCTGTTTCTCCCTAGGGAATGGGAGTCCTGGGATGCTTCCCTCCATCATCTCACCCTGCCTCTCTTTAACGATTAACTTACTGGACTAAAGAAAAGAGACCGTTGGCAAAGCGCTTCCTCCAGCCCAGGCACCAGGCAGAGTGAGGGTGGGATGTGGTTAGAACATAGCCTAACCTTGGATTCAGCTCTCAGCTCTGGTGCTCACTAACTACACTTTCCAAAACAAATTACTTCTCCTCTGTGTGCATTCATTCTCTATGTGAAAAAGATAATAGTAATACCAAGCTCTTGAAGATGCCGTAAGGAACAATGGATGTGAAGTAAGCACTAGCGATTGGTACTCTCATCTGAAATCTAAGCTGTAATCCATTTCAAAGGTATAACATCTCTCCACAGTCTGCTTTCAGCTCTCCTTGTGAGAGTTAAGTGGTGGCTCTACCCAGTCCAGAAGCTCCTTGTCATGAGGAAGCTCTGGCAGTGAGATCAGGAGATTCTGCCTTTGTCGCAGGTAAGTTACAAGTTTATTATCCTACAGCGCACTGACTTCCAGCTGTCCTCAGTACCATTTGGCATCAAATAGGATCTAGATTCCTGGCCCTTGAACCTAATGACTAGGTAACCTTGGGCGAGTTACTAACCTCTCTGAGACTGTTTATTCCTTTTTTTTTTTTTTTTTTTTTGGAGAGGTTTTTGCTATAGGGCACGTGCGCTCACCAGAAAAAGAGACAGAAAACGAGAAATCACCCCCCAGTGGGGATGGCCATACCACCATGCCACAATCCCTTCTCTTCCATTCTCCTCTCGGGATCCTGCGCATGCACGCACATACGCCTGGTGTGAGTTTAAGCCACTGGGTCTGATACTCAAACAGTGGCCAACTACGTGGGAGTCCAGTGACATAGCCATTAAGCCAACTGCTGGTCCCTGAGACTGTTTATTCTTCTACAAAGCAGGGATACTATTAATTTACTTGAAGAGTCATTTCGAGAACCAACTATTCCAGGAAATTATTCAGCACAACATCTAGTATTTAGAAAGCACTTGACAGACAGTAACTGTTAAAGCAACAGACATTTACCATGATCAAATTAGAGAATAGAATTTGTGTCTCATACCTTGTAGCAGTGAGTAGATGACTGGCTCTTTGGGAACTAATAACAAAAATAAATGAATGAATGCTGTATGTGTGGAAGTAATGGTCAGTAGGAAAAGTAGTGTTTGCCTTTTGTTGGTGTCAGAGAAAAGGACCAGGAGAGAGAAGATAAGAAAAAGACATCTTTTTAAAGACAAAAAACTACAGGGACCAGCAGATGACATAACAGTTATGTTTCTAGACTCCCATATAGTCGTCCATGATTTGAGTCCCTGACCCAGCGGCTTAAAACACAACAGGCGCATGCAGGCATGTGGGTATGTGTGTGTGTGTGTGTGCCCAAAATCCTGGGAGGAGAATGGAAGAGAAAGGACTGTGACATGATCATTCCACCTGGAGGTTGATTTACTTTCTGTCTCTCTGATGAGTGCCCACGCCCTATAGCAAAAACCTCTCTAAAAAGAAAAAAAAGATAGAAAACAAAAAATCAAGAAATAAAGAAAAACTAATAGAGCAAAAATTAACAGTACACATCAAGATGAGTTCTTTGTAGAAAATGACAAATACATTATCTTTGATTTGATTAACATACACTGCATGCACACACTGAAAATCCGTATGATACCCCACAAAAATCTACAAGTATAAATAAGAAATTATAAAATTAAATTTAAAAGGACACCAAAAAATGAAAATAAAAAAATCAAAAACATAAACTGAAGAGATTCGGGGAAAAAAAAAATATATATAAGAATAAGGCAAGTTGCTAAGGGAGTAGGAATGTGAGAAATGCTATAGTTTATAAAACATGGTGTGTAATTTCTGGGATAACAAAGATTAGATAGAATAAAGTTAAAAAAGGAGTGATGTATTAGAAATAATCAGAATGGCATGTACTTCTTCAGAAGGGAATGAAGAAGATGGAATAGAGGAGGGATACACAGAAGGCTTCTAAGATACTGGTAACATTTATCCTGCTCTTAAATTAGGGGGGCTGGGTAGAAACATGAAGTGCTTATCTTATGATTCTATAAATATATATATATGTATGTATATATGGATTATATACATACACATACACACATAAATATTTGTGTTCTTTTGTTTGAATAATTAAGTTTTTTTTTTTTTTGGAGAGGTTTTCGCTATAGGGCGCGTGCGCTCGCCAGACAGACAGAGAGAGACATAGAGACAGAAAGCGAGAAATCACCCCCCAGGGGGAGGGATACACAGAAGGCTTCTAAGATACTGGTAACATTTATCCTGCTCTTAAATTAGGGGGGCTGGGTAGAAACATGAAGTGCTTATCTTATGATTCTATAAATATATATATGTATATATATATATATGGGTTATATAAATACACATACACACATAAATATATGTGTTCTTTTGTTTGAATAATTAAGAATTTTTGAAAGGGAACAAATCTGATCCTCAAGAGGAAAAGAAATGGTGAAGGGGGATCAGCACATGGAATAATGGTTATGTTGCTGGACTCCCACATAGCTGACCATGATTCTAGTTCCAGACCCTGCAGCTTAAAACACACTGGACGTGTGTGCGTGCGTGCTCATGTTCCTAAGAGGAAAATAGAGGAGAAGGGATTGTGGTGTGGCCATCCCTCCTGGGGGATGATTTCTTGCTTTCTGTGTCCCTGTCTCTTTGGTGAGCACATGTGCCCTATAGGAAAAAAAAAAAAAAAAAAACTCTCAAAAAAAAAAAAAAAAAAAAAAAAAAAAAAATAAAAAAGAACTGGTGAAGGAAGGCCTGTAGAACAACAAAGAAGTCTTGGCCCACTGTGGTAGCACAGAGGTAACCCAACACTTAGTGATGCTGAAACCACATGAAAAGGTTCTCGGTTTGCTTCCCAAGGTCTCCCTGTATGCACTGGGTGCACATTTGCAAGTGATACTGGGTGGAGCTGGTCTGGATGGTGGCATGAAAACCCTATTGGGAATGCCTATCTTTATCTCTGCCTCTTTCTCTGTGTCTCTGCCTAATGAAATAAACAAAGAGAAAGTTGACAGAAAGGGAGACGAGGGCCCAGACATGGTGGTGTGCCTGTTAGATGCCCTGCTCAGCAGGCCAGGTCCACATGGGAGGCCTGGCTTTCATTCCTAGTCCAGTCGGAAAGCCAGTAGTCCTAGCAGTCTGCAAGGCTGAGGCTAACCTGGGCAACAGACCAAGATCCTGTTTTAAAAAGAGCTGGGGGAACCAGCAGATCATGCCATCTAGGTTACATCCCTAGACTCCCACGTAGTCAACTGCAGTTCAAGTCGTGAAGCTCGTGGCTTAAAACTCACACTGGGTACATGTGCATTCATGCCCAAAATCCCAAGAGGAGAATGGAGGAGAAGAGATTGATTGCAGCATTGCCATTCCTCTGGGGGTGATTTGTCACTTTCAGTCTCTCTCTCTCTCTCTCTCTCTCTCTCTCTCTCTCTTCTCTGTCTCTCTGGCAAGCATGTGTCCCATAGCAAATATCTCTTTAAAAAAAAAAAAAAGACCTATGTGTGGTGGCTTGCACCTTCTCACATGGGAAGTTGAGGCAAGATGATTGTGAAGTGAGATTCTGTCTAAAAAAAGATGATAGTTGGGCTGACATGTAATTTTTACACAAAATGAAGACCCCATGATTGGAAAGTGATTGTGCCATTCCATGAACTCCCAGGTTAGCTTTTGCCAATGAGACCACCAATTTGCTTGCTACCTCATCCCCTATTCAGCCTTTCTCAGATTGTCTGTGCTCAGAAGACCCTCAGTTTCTGCCTCTTCAATGCCAGGGTAGCTGCTACATCGCACTCCCATCTTTGTGCTCACCTTCTGTGTCCCCGGACAGTCTTTCACAACAAGGTCACCTCCTCCAGAAGACTTTTCTTGATTCATCCACTAGGTTCCTCTTTCACTGTGCAGATAACCTTCTCTTGCCCACACTTGATCCTTAATTTATTTGCCTTTAATTTGGGGGTCTTGATAATTTCTTTGGTTTTCCTCAGTGTTTATTGCCTGCATAAGCCCATACTTTTCCAGCCGCAACTTCTCATGGTGAGGCCTGAACCCATCAGCCTATACCTTAAGGCCTATTGATTTACTGACTAAGGAAAGGCTGTTAATGGGGCCAAGGTCAGACGTATGTAATCTGACTTCCTTCCATGGGACATTATTGGCAAAATCAGTACAGCTTATAGAGTAAATAATATTTTATCAATGCTATACTTCTTGTATTTAGTAGACATAGTGTGTTACATCAAAGAATTTTCTCTTTCTTAAAAACAGAAAGAAGTGAAGAAACATTATATATGCAACACACTCTCCACTATCAGAATAAATACAACTGAATATAAAAAAAGAAAGATGAAATGATAGGAAGTGGCAAATATTGGGACCAGCAAATGGTTATGTCATTTGGACTCCCACATGACCAACAGCGGTTCAAGTCCTGGACCCGGCAGCTTGAAACTTATGCTGGGTGTGTGTGCATGTGTGCCCAAAATCCTGAGAGGAAAATGGAGGAGAAGGGACTACAGAGTGACTGTTCCCCCAGGGGGTGATTTCTTGCATTTTGTCTCTCTGTCTCTTGGTGAGCACATGTGCCCTATAGCAAAAATCACTATAAAAAAGAAAGTGACAAATATTACTCATTTATTAATATAGATGAAGAGTATGCAAGAGTTCTTTGGACTACTTTTGAAATTTTTCTGGGAGCCAGCAGGTTGCATGGTGGTTAAGGTGCTGGACTCTCATGTGGCTGACCATGGTTCAAGTCCTGGACTTGGCAGCTTGTTTTCTCACTCCCCCCCACACACCCCCGCCTGGTCAAATTAAAAAATAATAATAATAAATTATGCTAACTGCTGGTCTCAAATAATTCTTTAAAGCTAGTTATAAAAAAGAAAAATTTCTGTAGGTTTATGTTTTATATAAAATGTTTATTTAATTTTATTTGTTGTTATTAATTTGCCGTAGGACATGTTAGCTTACCATAGAGAGATGAGAGACAGAGAGAGAGAAAGTAAGCTATCAGGTTCGGGACTCAAATCGCAGTTGACTGGGTGGGAGTCCAGAACCTTAACCACCACACCACCTGCTGTCCCCTATATAAAATTTTTTATGTCTCAAATAATGAATAGAATTAAGAAAATATTAAACAAATTATCATTTCAACTCAATATATTTTGCTATTGATGTCATCTTATCTAAAAGAGAAAAGAGAAAATGTTGTATCTTCTTTTTTTTTAACTTCGATGTCCCAGAAGAAGACAATAGCAGCATTTTCTTATTTTGCTACTGCACATATAATGTTAAACTGAAGTTAGGCCTTTTTATTTGTAGGCAAAACTCTTATATTTAGTTTAAGAAACCATAATTTATTTTAGAAGAAGAGACAATAATAGCCTAATTAATCTTTCTATGAATGGAATCACCTCACGCAAAAAGAAGCTTCTTCCTTAATTTTATACACTCTGTCTCTGATTCACTCCCCTACAAACAAGAGTACAGTGATAAAACATGAATCATTCTAGGAAATTTAGGCCCCAGAAAAGAAATAAATATGTATGTATGATAGGGAAATTCTATTAAAAGAACTTCTTTACTAATTATTCTTTTTTAAAAAGAAATATTTTATAACTTTATTTACTTATTTTATTTTGACCAGAGAGGGACAGAGTGAGAGAGAGAGAAAGTGAGAAAATTAGCTCCCAGTCCCAGAACTCAAATTGCAGTAGGCCATGTGGGAGTCCAGCACCATTAACCACCAATACCACCTGCCAACCTCTACTAATTATTCTTAAATGTGCATATAGAATATTCAGAACAACCCCAGTATTTAAAATAAAATAGATGTTGGGCCAGCAGGTGATGTAGTGGATAAAGTGTTGCACTCCCATATGGCCAACTGTTGCTTAAGTCCCAGATCTGGTGGCTTGCTATCTCACATTCCCTCTCTCTGTCTCTGGTGAGTACATGTGCTCTATAGCAAATTCAAAAATAATAATAATAAATAAAATTTAATTAATTAATAAAAAATAGATGCTTGGACTAGCAGATGGCATAATGCTCATGTTGCTGCACTACCATGTAGTCGAGTCCCAGGCCCAGAAGCTTAAAACTCATGCCAGGTGGGTTGGTCTCTGTGATCTGAAAGTTGACGACTTCTTTATGTCCGGGAGGCTGCTCCCAGTGACTCTGAGGCCATCACTATGCCACAAAATGAATATATTTAATTACATCGTAAATGCTAGGGATACCATTTGGATTATCATGAGAAAAAGAGAAAGAAGGAAAGTCGGGAGGCTCATGAACATTCAAAGAAGGCAAAAAAGATGATTGGTCTGAAGGCTAAGCTCTATCATAAACAGCACCATGCTGAGAAAATACAAATGAAAAAGACCATCAAGATGCATGAAAAGAGGAAACCAAACAGAAGAATGATGAAAAGACTCCACAAGGAGCTGTACCTGCCTATCTGTTGGACAAAGAAGGACAGTCCTGAGCTAAAGTACTTTCTAATATGATTAAACAAAAACAGAAAAGAAAGCGGGAAAATGGGAAGTCCCTCTACCCAAAGTTTGAGCCCATGGAGAAACAAAAGTATTAAAAGTTATTTGAACAGGAAAGAGAAAGAAGAAGGCATGGAAGAGGATGGTTACAGAAGTCTACTTTGTTAGAGAGGCTTTACTAGAAAACCACCTAAATATGAAAGATTCATTAGTCCAATGGGCTTACATTTCAAGAAGGCCCATGTAACACATCCTGAACTGAA
The DNA here is from genome assembly GCF_000334495.1 of Tupaia belangeri chinensis. NCBI lineage: Eukaryota > Metazoa > Chordata > Mammalia > Scandentia > Tupaiidae > Tupaia > Tupaia belangeri. The sequence goes on from NW_006160202.1 coordinate 1,187,373, forward strand.
AGCCAGCTTTTGCCTGCCAATACTCAGTGTAAAGAAGAAACCCTCATCCCCAGTATACACAACTCTGGGTGTTATCACCAAAGGTACTGTCACTGAGGTGAATGTGAGTGAGTTGGGCCTCATGACACAAGGAGGCAAGGTTATTTGGGGGAAATATGCCCAAGTTACCAACAATCCTGAAAATGATGGATGCATAAATGCTGTTTTACTGGTTTGATAGCAGTTGAGTACAAATAACTCCTTGTAATTTTTGAAGATGATACACCAATCTGGAAAACCATGATGACTGATGTTTCTGAATATAGCTTGGTCTTCCATGTCTGTACTCATCAAAAGATTATTTATTAAATTGTACAAAAACATTAAAATGGCCTGTTAAAAAAAAAAAAAACTCATTCCAGGTGCATGTGCATGCATGCCCAAAATCCCGAGAGGAGAATCAAGGAGAAGGAAATGTGATGTGGCCATCCCCCCGGGGTTGGTTTCTCGCTTTCTTTCGCCTTTTCTCTGTCTCTCTGGTGAGGGTATGTGCCCTATAGCAAAAATCCCTCAAAATAAAAAAAATGTGCTCAGTAATGTATCATTGGATTAGTGAAAACTAATTCCTTAATCCATATATTACATGTGAATGTAATACATAATGATTGACCTAGAAGAACAGGAAAATAGAAGGAGCTGCTGGTTAGTAATAAGCCTGAGAAAGGGACGCAGGTGAGAAGTGGCAGAAGAGAAATGTCTACCTCATGTGACCTGACAAGCACCCAGAGTGACTTTTTACAAGACACATTGAATCGCACTAGTCTGACAATCTCATTTCCTCCATGTCTGAACAGGAACAGATCATGTTCAACCAAAGCTCCCCAGAGGGCTTCCTCCTTCTGGGCTTCTCTGAACACCCAGGGCTGGAAAGGATTCTCTTCGTGGGTGTCTTGGTGTCCTACCTCCTCACCCTGGCAGGCAACACACTCATCATCCTCCTCTCCGTGATGGACCCCAGGCTCCACTCTCCGATGTACTTTTTCCTCTCAAACCTCTCCTTCTTGGACCTCTGCTTTACCACAAGTTGTGTCCCCCAGATGCTGGTCAACCTTTGGGGTCCTAAGACCATCAGCTTCGTGGGCTGCTCCATCCAGCTCTTCATCTTTATGTCCCTAGGGACCACTGAGTGCATCCTCCTGGCAGTGATGGCCTTTGACCGCTATGTGGCGGTGTGCCAGCCCCTCCACTATGCCACCATCATCCACCCCCGCCTGTGCTGGCAGCTGGTGTCTGTGGCCTGGGTTATGGGTCTGGCTCAATCAACAGTCCAGACACCACCCACCCTCCACCTACCCTTCTGCCCCCACCGGCAGGTGGATGATTTTGTCTGTGAGGTCCCGGCTCTCATTAGACTCTCCTGTGAAGACACTACGTACAATGAGATCCAGATGGCTGTGGCCAGTGTCCTCATCTTGGTAGTGCCCCTCAGTCTTATCCTTGTCTCTTATGGTGCCATTGCTCGGGCGGTGCTGAGGATAAACTCTGCCACAGCACAGAGGAAAGTTTTTGGAACATGCTCCTCCCATCTCCTTGTGGTCACCCTCTTCTATAGCTCGGTCATTGCTGTCTACCTCCAGCCCAGAAATCCCTATTTCCAAGAGAGGGGCAAGTTCTTTGGTCTCTTCTATGCAGTGGGCACTCCTTCACTGAACCCTCTCATATACACCCTGAGGAACAAGGAGGTAAAGAGGGCATTTAGGAGGTTGCTGGGGAAGAATGGGGAGTCCAGGGAGACCTGAGGGAGAACAGCTTCATATGATTTCTAAATTAAGAAAAGTTTCTTTATAACTTGTGAAAATGTTGAATTTCCCAGGTCTCTGTCATCTCTCTATATAAGACACACACACACACACACACACAATACCTGATCCACTGCAGTGAATCACAGTATAACTACGTACTAGGTAAGAAAGAAAGGGGGAGAGGAGAACTGGGTTAAGAGGAGGTAGGTATCTCCATAAGACAAAGAAATTCAAATATTATCATTCATGTCAATTCATAGTTCCTTTCTTCTCTAACTTGTTTCCACTGTCTTCATTTTTATAGCTCCTCTAACGTCACTGTGCCTACTTCTGGCTATATAGTCACTCTCCAATTGTCATGTCAGTGTAGGTGATTCATCCTGTCATAGGATTCTGGAGGCCTTGCAGTATCTACAGAGGCCATGCCAGAGAAGTCTTGGGTCTGGCAAGTGATGTGGTGGTTAGGGCACTAGGCTCCCACATGGCCAATTGCAGTCCGAGTTCTGGACCTGAGGGCTTGCTTTCTCACTTTCCCTTTCTCTCTTCTGTCTCTCTCTGGTCAAATACAATCCTTTTTGAAAAGAGAGTGAGAGAAGTCTTGAACCACAGCCAATTTGGAACTTGGTAGGATGTCTTTTGGTCCAAGAAGATGAGAGTCTTATTAGGACCGCTGGTCATTTCTCTCTCCTCTTTGTATCCCTGGAGATGCTGTCATGAAACGCTCCCCTTATTAACTCTCAGGTTCTGATGGAACATGAGGTTTTCTGCCACATGCGCTTTAGGATATAACCGCAGAATGTAATGAGACAGCTGCAGTCTAGAATGGTCTCCTCACCAACAGGGCACCCCACAACAGCGTTTCAGTCTTCTGACCCTTTCAGTTTCATGGTCATCCTTTTTGGTGTGAGAGATTCAGGGAGCTAGTACCTTTGAATTTTTCTTCTTTTCATTCATATGTAATTAATAAACTGAATGTAAAAATGACTCATTTATCAGCCGAATTAGTCAGGCCTTGGCCTTTCCTTGCTTGTCATGAGTGTGCTTGACAGTCATCACTGTCAATCTTAATTTCTGGTCCTCATGTTGTCCATTCAGGCTATTATAACAAAGTACCATAAACTGGATAGCCTATAATAAACAGAAATTTATTTCTCACAGTCCTGGAGGCTGAGAAGTCCAAGATAAAGACAGATTTTATGTCTCATTGATGGCAGCTTCTGTTGTGCTCCCTCATGGTGAAAGGAGTTAGTTAAGTCTCTGGGTTCTTTTATAAAGACCCTATCCCAATCTTGAGAGCTCTTCCCTCATGACCTAATCACTGCCCAAAGGTCCCACCTCTTAATACAATCAACTTGGGGATTAATCAATATAACCTAGTGGGAGGGCAAAAGCATTCAATCCATTGCACATGTCTTCTTTCCTTCTTCCTCAAGGCCCTTTCTTTCCACTTGACCCCTCTTATATTGACTTTCTTTTGCCTTGCCTTTTGCCTTTTGTCCCTCAAGTAAAGCCAGAGGGGAGGAGGAACTAAAGTTCAACAAATTCATAATCTCATACAAATACATAAAATGGATTGGTAAAACCAAAATGCAGACCTTATGATTTTCAGCAATCTTTCAGATATATGGTCGTTGCCACCCTATAGTTACAAATAACCATTTCCTTGATACTGAAATAAAAATAGAATATTATGGGGGAGAGTTTACAATTTTATTTACCAAGGAACTCAGAATAAAAGAGAAAGCACCATTCAGTCTTTCGGTTTTAACTGGCTTTTTAAGTTAATTTTGTTGTTATCAGGTAACCTCATGATACAGATATATAAAACTCTTATCTCCTGACTTTAACAAAATAGCCAGGCACCTATGATGCAGAATATATGGCAGAAGAAAATGACATGCTATTTCTCCAATATCACTCTGTAACTGGATGGGCACCTCGAGTGCAATGAAATGTCAAGAAAAGTAAATTGTCTTTTCCTTTTTTTCAGAGAGAGAGATTTTTTGCTATAGGGCACAGGCACTCACTGGAGACACAAAGAGAGACAGGGAGATAGAAAGTGAGAAATCACCCCCTGGAGGTGGGAGAGGCCAAGCCACAATCCCTTCTCCACCAGTCTCCTCTCGGGATTTTGGACAGGCATGCATGCACACACGCCTAGTGTGAGTTTAAAGTCGCTGGGTTCAGGACTTGAACCACTGTCAAAGTTCAGCAACATAACCATTGGGCCATCTGCTGGTCCCTTAAATTGTCCTCTCTGATGTCATAATCTACCATGATTTTTTGTCATTAAACCATACCTGAAGAAGACATCTCTGTCTTTGTCACCTGACTCCATCAGAAAGATGGGCAGCTCCACATTAGGTGGCTTCACTACCTTCAGGGCAGGGTTTACAGTCTCATCCTTGTCAACAACAAATAATTATAGCCTTTTCTTGGACTCTAGAGTCTTGGAGCCCAGCAGCAGGTCCTGGGCTTGCATGGGAACCTCGGACTTAAACCAGACACACTCACTGATCTTTTCTCTTCAAGTTGGCAGTGAAAATTATTAACTCCCATTCTTCAAAATTGATATTCACTCTGGCAATTCTATATACAGTGAAAATATTCTTCGGGCCACCTGGTGGCGTGTGGTTAAGGTGGCTGGATCACACAGAGCTGACTGCACAGTTGAAGTCCTAAACGGGTTGCTTGAAAAACACACTAGGCATGTGTGAGTCCACCCAAAATCCCAAAAGGAGGGAGAAATGAAGAGAAGGGATTACAACATGACCGCCTCCCATTTCAAACTTTCTTTCTCTTTCCTTCCTCCTGTCTCTCTCCCGGGAACACACATACCTTTAAAAAATTTTCTTTTCAGGAATGACAGTGTAATAAAGACATTTTCAGTGAAGTAAGATGATGAAATTTGTCGCAAGCAATCTTGCTCTAAAAAGATCCTAAAGGAAGTTCTTTAGACAGAAAGGAAATGAAATTAGGGGGAAACAAAATATCATGAATGAAGGAAAAGCAATGGAAATAGTAATTATTTAGGTAAATAGAATAATAGATCATTCTTTTCTTTCATTTGTGAGAGGAAATGTCTGCTGCCCAAGAGAGAAGTGAGAGCAAGAGTAAGAGAGAAAGAAAGTGAGAAAGCATCCCCCAGGAGGGGCAGCCATGCTGCACTCCATTCTCCATTCTCCTCGAGATTTTGAGCATAAACACACACATGCTCTGTGTGCTTTTTTCAAGTCAACAGTTTGGGACTTGAACTGCAGTCAGTCCAACTCCTTAGCCATCACTCCATCAGCTAACCCTCTAACTCTCTTTTCTAGTTCTTTAAAATATGCATTACTTTTGCAACCAAAAATTACAACTCTGTTGGAATTTCAATAAGTAGAGATATAATACATATGACAATGACAGAATAAAGTAGCAATGATAAAGGGACCTATATGGTGGTGAGGTTTGTATATTCCACATGAATATTTATATTTCTAAAGCATCCAGTAAAACAAACAAAAAAAAAATACAGTGACATCAGCAAAAATGGCAGAGTAAAAACTTCCCAAAATTGTCCTTCATAAAAGCAAACTAAACCTTGGCAAAATTGTCAGAATTAGCGTTTTTTAGAACTCTGGAAATTAACCAAAGGGTTGCTGCAATCTAGGGAATGTTTATTCAAGAACAGCTGGGAACCAGCAGGTGACATGATGGTTAAGGTGCTGACCATGGTTCAAGTCCTGGATCTGGCAGCTTGCTTCCTCGCTTTGCCTGCCTGTCTGTCTGTCTCTGGCCAAATAATAATAATAATAATGAATAAACCTATATAAAAATAATTCTTTAAAAAAAAAAAAAGAATAGCAGCTGAATCTCAGCCAAAACAGTGGGCTCTGTAGCACTGTAACTTCCCTATTCTTGTTCCTCCCTCTTCAGCTCCACAGTTGCCTTGAAAATCGATAGCCCACAATCACGGTTGAAAACCAGCAGATGGAAAGCCACCAGAGAGGGCACAATGGGGTTAGAGATCTCTTAGTGCCCTATTTCCAGAGAATTGTTATTATCTTACTTGTCTGGTTGTTCACTAAAACCCACAAAGCTGTCATTATTTGACATGACTCAGAGCTAGCTCAGAGAGAACATTTTTTCCTGAGGATATTAATGAAAAGAAGCATGAATCACTGTAAAACATTACAGCTGCCTGCGGTCATAGATAATAGTTGTGATGAACAATAAGCTAAGAAGTATAAGAAGAAATGCTGGAAACGAGATGTCCATAGGGTACCTTAGAAAGCTCCAGAAAACTCAGTAACAGTGGATGGTGTAATGGTTACATCACTGGACTCCCACATAGTTGGCCATGGTTCAAGTCCTGGACCTGGTAGCCTAAAACTCATGCCAGGTGCCTGCGTGCCCAAAATCCTGAGAGGATATTGGCAGAGAAAGGATTGCAACATGGCCATCACTCCATGGGGAGTGATTTCTCACTTTATGTCTCTGTTTCTCTCTGTGTCTCTGGCGAATACACATGCCCTATAGCAAAACTCTCTTAAAAAAAAAAAAGGAAGGAAGGAGGAAGAAAGGAAGGAAGGAAGGAAGGAAGGAAGGAAGGAAGGAAGGAAGGAAGGAAGGAAGGAAGGAAAGAAAGAAGGAAGGAAGGAAGGAAGGAAGGACGAATGGAAAAGAAAGCTCCAGAAACTTGAAAGTCTACATGCACACATAGGCCAGGGCATGCCAAGAGAGATAGGTATCCTTTGAACAGCCCTGAGAAGTCCTGATTCTTATTTTTTATTTATTTTAATTTACATTTTATAACATATCTTTACATTATATATTTCTCCTTCCAACACAAATACCATGCCTGTCATTCAAGACAAGGATATTAATATATACACTATCATCAGCAAATGATGATAAAAAATCTCATTTTTTATCAATTAAGCATACTTTACCTGTTTTTTCCTTCCCTTTTCCCTTTCCTCCCTTCCATATGAAAGTTTTTTTCACGTTTTATTGATTCATAAAAGATGAACAGAGTATGAACAAAGCTAGAATCTAGTGACAAGTTCACTGTAATTTTCTTCTGAAATTTTTTTCCTCTCTCCATTCCCCCTTTTACTAAAGAGAGATATAAACTAACTTATTTGAAAAAAAAATTAGGTAATCTCAATTTGGTCTTATTTGCACAAAGCCCCAGAAGAATTCAATTTCTGATGCAAGGCAACAGATACTATTGTATTATTGAACTTATGCAAATAACCATTCTGCCACAAAATAAGAATGCTCACAAATATTTTCCAATTGCAAAGAGGTCAGGAAGGGAGAAAAGTTTATGTTTCAATTAAAAACTTATTTTAACAAGCTGCCGAACCTATCAATAACTCAAAAGAAAAGCAAAATCCTTAGAAGACAAAGCATAGAATTAAATCAGTAATGTTTTAGAAAAAGTCATAAAATTCCATTTCACCAATTAAGTCTCTCGTACTCTCTCTTTTGTTGAACATTTTTCTTTTCTTCCACATGAAGGATACAGTATTTTTGGTTGAAATTGGTTTTGTTTTTGCTTTTTTTTCTCATTTATAAACATTTTATTCAGGTTTTTATAGCTGGCAAGTGCCCACCTAAATGGGTTGAAATTGTTTTTCACTTAACACTTTGAATTTATTTTCCCATTCTTTCCTTGCTTACATTGTTTCCAACAAGAGGCCAATGTTAGCTTAACAGGATATCCTTTGAAAGTAACTTGACATTTCTCTCTTGCCAGTTTTAGTATCTTGTCCCTGTCTGTGGTTTTGGTCAATCTGGCTATGATGTGCCTTGGCAAAAATCTTCTTGGGTTGATTCTATTGGGCATCCTTTGTATTTCTTGGGTCTGGATATTTGAATGCCTCTCTAGGTTTGGGAAGTTTTCTTTCATGATTTCATGGAATAGATTATCAATGCCCTGATTAGTTTCTTCACCTTCTGGGATACAAATTAGTCAGATGTTTAGGTTTCTAACAGTATTATTTGTATATTATCCTCATTTTGGGGGGAGGGGTATTTTCTCAGTCTTTTTGGTGAATTTTTCTAGGTCAGAGGTTCTATCTTCTACATCTGAGACTTGATCTTCTGCATGATCTAGTCTGCTTTTAATACTTTCAGGGGAGGTTTTGATTTCCTGTATTATAGCTTTAAACTCTAACAATTCTGTTCAATTCCTTTTTATGATGTATATTTCCTCTTTCAGATCGTGGAAGAACTTCCTCACCTCCTGGAACTCATTGTTTCTTTTCTCCTGCATTTTCTGGGACTTGTTGTCTCTCTTCTCTTGTATCCCTGTTAGCTTTGTCACTATGAATATCCTAAATTCTTTATTTGACATTTCCACAATTTCCATTGTGGGCAGTTTCTGGTCATCTGATGAGTTGTACATTACTTCCTACCTTCTTGTAATTAATTCTGAGTTTTAGAGGTGTGTGGAAGGAGATGGCCTGCAATTTTTCTGCAGTCTCCTTTCCCTGACCTGAACCAAGCAACCTGCACTGGCTTTTCTCTAGGTGTTGGGTTGGAAGGAGCGATTTGAGGGCAGAGCCTTTCCAGTTTAAGGGGCAGGGCTAGGCCCACCTCAGATGCACATGGATTTTGGCTTTTCACTGGGTGTTGGGCAGACAAGAAGTCCTGTTCTAATCCTGGTTTAGTTTTAAACCCTCCACAGACAGGAAGTGAAGGCTAAGACAAAGTTGTAATCTGCCTGTTTTCAAAATATGTCAAACAGGAACCAGCAAGTGGCATGCTGGTTAAGGACACTGGATGGCTACATGGCTGACCATGGTCAATTCCCAGACATAGTGGCTTGCTTTCTCACTCTCTCACTCTGTCCCTCTCTGATCAAATTAAAGTTAATTAATTAATTAATTGATTAATTTAATAATTATTTTTTTAAAAAAAAGGAAAGAAAAAAATATGTCGAAGGAGGTTCCACATGGCTCCTGCGAACTAGGTATTGCAGGGGACAGGAGAAATGAAGACTTTCTACTGATAATTCAGCTTCCAGCAAACGAGCTAGCGCGATCGCAACAAAACGGCAAAGAGATTCTAGATCACCTCTGTCTGCTTG
>NW_006160202.1:1197255-1197775 GCF_000334495.1 Tupaia belangeri chinensis
CAGACACATGGAAATAAGAGTCCAAAAACTAAGAAAGTGTCCAACTTAATCATAGGGACAAGTCTGGAGTTGAATATTATATACCAGAATTTAATCAGGAAAATTGAACCATAACAGAAGATAAAAGTACATGAGACTGATAGGTTCATGCACCTACCATTTGAACAGAATCCTAACCTGTTTCCTGGCTTTAAGCAAAGTTCCTTGATATTTCATTGATTTAAGTTAATACTGGTTTTCTTAATAGTAATGAGTGAACTCACCATTGAAAGTAGTTAGATTATGTAAGAAATTGTGTGATCAATACAATGTGGGTGGGAAACGAATGGAAGACAATTGTAGACACCAGAGATAGTGTGAGGAGAGGGTGGGAAAGGACAGAGGGTCAGAAAGAGGGTTAAAAATAATTCTAGGAACTAGAAATGGAAAATTTTTTATAAGATGAATGATTAAGTCACTATGCAGTATATACTGGATGGGAAATCACATTTTGTATGCTGTGATGATGCTTAGGGAAGGA
>NW_006160202.1:1197847-1199539 GCF_000334495.1 Tupaia belangeri chinensis
TATATAGCCCCAGCTAGGTGCTACTTTATAGGATGCATAAAGTTAGACTTGTGTTCATGGAAATGTATATATCACCTGTGTTTGCTATGAAAATGTTTAGATTAATTAAGGTCTTTAGTAGTTCAATAAAATGTGGGGGTGGGGGGGAAGAAAGATGTCAAACATGCATACTTAAGGAACCATTACACCCAGTCATCTAAGGCAATTTTTGTCCAGTTATTAGATGGCCACCAAGCTAAGCAGACTTCAGTAACTGCACGCAATGAGTACAGACTTTACAGATAGTTCAGAAAACTCATTAAACAAACAATAGCAAACTCTTAGAACAGAAAAATTACGACTTTCAGAATTGCTGCATTACAGTATTTAAAATGTTAATTTTTACTTTTTTCTTTTTCTTTTTTTTTCTTAGAGAGAGATTTTTTTGCTATAGGGCACATGCTTTAGCCAGAGAGAGAGAGACAAAGAAGCAGAAAGCAAGAAATCACCCTCTGGGGGAGATGGCCACACCACAATCCTTTTTCCTCCATTGTCCTCTTGGGATTCGGGGCACTCCATGCACATGTACCCAGAGTGAGTTTTTGTTTGTTTGTTTTGTTTCTTTTTTTTTTCTTTTTTTGAGAGGATTTTGCTATAGAGCATGTGCACTAGCCAGAAAGACAGAGAGAGACAGAGAGACAGAAAACAAGAAATCACTCCCCAGGGGGAATGGCCATGCCGCAATCCCTTCTCCTCCATTCCCCTCTTGGGATCTTGGGCACACACACACACGCACCCAGTGTGAGTTTAAGCTGCCGGGTCCAGGACTCAAACCATAGTCAACTACGTGGGAGTCCAGTGACATAGCCATTAAGCTAACTGCTGGTCCCTGTTTGTTTTTTTTCTTTCGAGAGGTTTTGCTATAGGGCGCATGTGCTCACCAGAAAGACAAACAGAGACAGAGAGACAGAAAGCAAGAAATCACACCCCCTGCGGGATGGCCGCGCCACGGTCCCTTCTCCTCCATTCTCCTCTCAGGATCCTGGGCACACACGCACACGTGCCCAGCTTGAGTTTAAGCCACCAGGTCCGGGACTCAAACCACCATTGACTACATGGGAGTCCAGCGACATAGCCATTATGCCAACTGCTGGTCCCCAGAGTGAGTTTTAAGCCACGGGGTCTTGGACTCAAATCACAGTCAACTACATGGGAGTAACCATTATGCCATCAGCTGGTCCCTCTTTTCCTGTTTTTAATTTTATCTATGATACTGTAGTTATCTCCCGTATATTACGCCTATAAAATAAAAATATGATATCCTATACTGTATCATGGTTTGTACATTTCTTTCCAACTCTGGATTTTCAGTGAAGTCATAGCAGCAATTTAAAGTTGGCCATGATGGAGGCCTAGAGATGGCGTAGCGATTACGTCACTGGACTCTCACCTGGCTGACTGCAATTTGAGTCCTGGACATGGTGGCTTGAAAATCATGCCAGGAGGGGAACCAGCAGTTAGCGTAATGGCTATGTCGCTGGATTCCCACGTAGTCGACCGCGGTTTGTGTCCCGGACCTGGTGGCTTAAAACTGACGCTGGGCGCGTGTGCGTGTGTGCCCAAGATCCCGAGAGGAGAATGGAGGAGAAGGGATTGCGGCGTGACCATCCCCCCTGGGGGGTGATTTCTCGCTTTCTGTCTCTATGTCTCTCT
>NW_006160202.1:1199572-1200024 GCF_000334495.1 Tupaia belangeri chinensis
CTCAAAAAAAAAAAAAAAATCAGGCCAGGAGCATGTGAATGCGTGCCCAAGATCCCAGAAGGAGAATGGAAGAGAAGGGATTGTGGCATGGCCACCCCCTTTGGGGGGGGGTGATTTCTCACTTTCCCTCTCTCTGTCTCTCTCCAATGAGCACACAGATTCTATGGCAAAAAAATTTAAAAATTAAAAAACTGAAAGGAAATAAATACAAATAAATGGACCAGCCCCACTGCCTAGGGGTAAAGAGAGTCAGATCTCACATGGTTGTCTGTGAGATTTGAATACTGGACCCAGTGACTTCAGAAACACCCTGATACATCTGCCCACATTCCCCAAACTCTAACGGTTGCCTTGCAGAATTTGGACAGCAGACCAGATTGCTGAGAAACCAAGCAACACTCTGAGGGTTGGAGACCTCAGATTTATTTTGCGGGACGTGGGGGGGGGAGTTG
>NW_006160202.1:1200055-1204700 GCF_000334495.1 Tupaia belangeri chinensis
GGGGTTAACAGTCCTTGCTCTGAGCCGGGAGCCAGCCTTAACAACAGTCTTTTAAGGGCTGTAAGGCAGAAAGCTTCAGAAACAGGGCAGGGCAATATGTTCCAAGCAAGTGATAAGAGCAAGAACTAGGTCAGCGGGTGTTGTGGCATGAGATATTTGAACGACAGAGACCCCCTCCCCCCAAGAAATTAGAATTTAAGAGCGTTTTTATTTCTGGCTAGGGACTTGTCATACCTTAGATAGAACTATATTGCTAGCTTAGCATAAGTAACGCCATTTTGTAAAGCGCCACCATGTTGTGACTTATGACACGTGACAGCACCACCCTACCTAATCGCGAGCCACAGCTGCAAAAAGAAGTGAGACACACCCGCCCGGATGGCCTATAAAACCAGGGCTTCTGCAGAAACTCCTCAAAACTGTGACTGGGGTTTTCTGAGCCAACAGCATGGACTATTCCCTCCAAGAACGGAGCTGAGTCCTCCCTTGGTCTCACTTCTTGCCGGAGACGGAGCTAACAGAGTCCTTCCCCAGTCTCAGGTGCACCATCACCGGCTCCTCAGAACATCACCACCGACTAGCTATGGCACCTAGAGTCCGCTCGGGCATAGACTCGAGAGTTGGAACCCGCGTCCCACCCTCTGAAGCCAGCCGATGACGACCTGCGCCACCATCGATTCAATCCGTTGTGAGTTTTCCCCCTACAATAAATGTATGTTAAAACGCCCATCTGAGTCGTCTCTCTGTCCGTTAGCCTCCAACAGGAGAACTTTTATTGTCCCTTGGTTAGGCATCCTCTCTAATTTCCTCTTTGTGACAAAACTGTCACCACAGGCAGCATTCTGAACGACAGCTCAGACCCCAGCAGTTTCGCAAACCATTTAAGCATAAAAACCACAAGGAAACTACATTTTGCAACGGTCGCCTTAGTGGTGAGGAGTGGGGCGAGGGGGGGTGAAAGGAAGGAAGGGTTGTTACATCTCAGGGGCATGGAAAATTTCAAAAGTTTCTACTGTGTTTATCTTTCATAGGCCAGGTGTTGTGTAAGCAATTTACAGGAGCAGAACAAGTTACAACCACATTCTTGTGGGGCAGGGTTGCGGGGTGTTTCTTAGCCTAACAAATGCCATTTTGTTATAATTCACTTTAGTTGATCACGTGAGTGCCTGAGATAGTCCTTTTTTTTTTTTTTCTCTTCCTTCTCCAGGCACAGTTGGAGAGGTGGAGGAGAAGGGATTTCAGCACAAACGTGCCCCATGAAGGGTGCTTTCTCCTCTCTGTCTCTCTCTCTAGCACACATGCATGCCAGTCCTTTCCCTGGCGGCAGGCAACAGGTCCACCTGCAGGCCTCTATCCAGCAAGGGATATTGAGCCAGGGTCACTACTGACCCCCGCCTCACTTCCAGACTCCCCACCCCAAGACCCTGCCTCCTAGGTAGGTAGCTAGAATATTTCTACTTTTTTTTTTTTTTTTTCTTTGAGCCACTCCATTCTCTTGTTAATTCCTAGCTCTGCCTCTTTCCACTGACTGTCCTTTCTTGGGCAGCAGGCACCTGGTCCACCTACAGGCCTCTGGCGAAATCGCGCACCGCCCGATTATTTCTCTGTTGTCTTTTATTTTGTCTCATATTATCCTCTCCTCTTCATTTTCCACCCTGCCAGAGGGACTAGACAAGTCTAGAATCAGATATCTGAAATTCCCAAGTAAGATAAATTTCTCTGGGATCCTCCCTTGTACTGATCCACCTTTGAGAAAGGAGATACTGCTTTTCAGACACCTCAGTAGAGTTCCCCTCTAGAGAGCTCATCGGTAAAAACAACAGAAGAGAGACTTCAGCCAAAATGAAACACACTTACTCCTAGAGTTCCCCTAAAAGGTTTTCAAAAGAGAATACATCATGGGAACCAGCAGTTAGCATAATGGCTATGTCGCTGGACTCCCACGTAGTCGACCGCGGTTCACATCCCAGACCTGGTGGCTTAAAACTCATGCCGGGCGCGTGTGCGTGCATGCCCAAGATCCCGAGAGGAGAATGGAGGAGAAGGGATTGTGGCGTGACCATCCCCCCTGGGGGGGATTTCTCGCTTTCTGTCTCTATGTCTCTCTCTGTCTGTCTGGCGAGCGCACGCGCCCTATAGCAAAAAAACCTCTCAAAAGAAAAAAAGAGAGAGAATACATCTTCCAATGAGATACCACCTAACCCCAGTCAGAATGTCTAAGATTAAAAAATAATAATAATAACTGTTGACAGGGAGTGTGGTGAAAGGGGAACACTTTTACACTTCTGGTGGGAATGTAAATTGGTCCAGCCACTGTGGAGAACAATTTGGAGATTCCTCAAAAATCTACAAATAGAACTACCATATGATCCAGCAATCCCACTCCTCGGTATCTACCCAAAGGACAGAAGAATTCTTCATTGGAAAAGTGCTTGCACATCAATGTCTCTTGCAGCACTATTCACGACTGCCTATTCAGACTGCTAAGACATGGAACCAACCCAAATGCCCCCATGTGGATAAATGGACTGAAAAACTGTGGCACATATACTCTATGGAATACTATTCAGCCATAAAAACAAACAAAACTCTGGCTTTTGACAAAAAGTGGAAGAATATGGAAGATTTACTGCTGAGTGAGGCAAGTCAGGATATGAAGGAGAGACATTATATGTCCCCACTTAAATATACCAAGTGTCTGCACTCTATGACTGAAATTGATTGAGTAAAGGTTGTACAAGCACAAGAGATGGGTGTGAATGCCAGATGAGGTGTGTGTGAAGGAGTGGGGCCTGGGAAAGGACATTTGGAGAAGGGATACAGAGGTAGAGCACTGACAAGATGGGGAGGTGTGGTGTTATCGGTTGAAGATATTTTGATCAACAGGAATGGGGAGAAATGTTCACATATTGAAATGCTCACATTGTAAGCTAACAATGTGATTGAATGTATATTTTAAAAATTAAAAAATAAAGGGACCAGCAGTTTGTATAATGGCTATGCCACTGGACTCCCATGTAGTCGACTGCAGTTCGCATCCCAGATCCAGTGACTTAAAACTCACGTCAGGCACGTGTGCGTGCGTGCCCAAGATCCCGAGACCGGAGGAGAAGGAATTGTGGCATGACCATCCTCCCTTGGAGGTGATTTCTTGCTTTCTGTCTCTCTGTCTCTGTCTGTCTGGTGAGCGCACGCGCCCTATAGCAAAAACCTCTCAAATAAATAAATAAATAAATAAAAGTTAAAAATAAAAAAAGTAATAATAAAATAATTAGGGGTAAATTTAACTATGAAGTTGAAAGACTTCCATACTGAAAACTGTAAGACACTGATGAATAAATTTGAGGAAAATACAAGTAAATGAAAAGTTATCTCATGTTTATGAATTGGAAGGATTCATATTGTAAAAATGTCCATACAACCCAAAACAATCTATTCATTGCAACACCTATCAAAATTTCAATGTTCGTTTTAAAAGAAATAGAAAATAGGGTCCTGTGGACTAGCAGATATCATAGTGGTTGTATCACTGGACTCCCATGTCGTCAACCACAGTTCAAGTCCTGGATCCAGTGGCTTAAAACTCACGCCAGGTGTATGTGTGCCCAAAATCCCTAGAGGAGAAGGGAGGAGAAGGGATTGTGGCATGGCCATCCCTCCTGGGAGAGGATTTCTCACTTTCTATCTCTCTGTCTCTCTCCCTATAGCAAAAATCTCTAAACAAAAAAAAATAGGGTTCTTAAATTTAGAACCTGGGACTGCTAGGTGGCACGGTATTTGGGGCTCTGGACTCCCACCTGGTCAACTGCAGTTTGAGTCCCAAACTTGACAGCTTCCTTTCTCACTCTCCCTCTCTCTCTTTCTCGCTCTCTGGTCAAATTGAAAATCAATAATAATAAACAAAGTTAAATAAATAATTCTTTTAAAAAGAATTTTTAAAATTCTTACAGAACCATAAGTCATGAATAGTCAAAATAATTTTGAGCAAGGCCAGCAGGTGGCATAGTGGTTAAGGTACTGAACTCCACATGGCCAACTGCACTCAAGTCCTGGACCTAGTGGCTTACTTTATCGTTTTCTTGCTTCCTGTCTCTTTCTGGTGAATATACATGTACTATAGCAAAACATAAAATAATAATTATGATGATGATAATAATAATAAAATAAGTAATTTTTTAAATAATTGTTTAACCTTATTTATTTATTTATTTTCATTTGACCAGAGAGTGACAGAGTGAAAGAGAGGGAGAAAGAGAGGTAAAGTGAGAAAGCAAGCCAGCAGGTCTGGGACTCGAACCACGGTTGGCCATGTAGGAGTCCAGTGCCCCAACCACCAAGCCACCTGCTGGCCCCAAAATAAGTAATTTTTTTAATAAATTTAAAAAATAATTTTGATTTAAAAAAATGCTGGAAGCATCACATTGCCTGACTTCAAAATATAAGGAAATTATAAATCAAAACAGCATTGTGTTGCCCTAAAAACAGACTCATAGGGACCAACAGTTAGCCTAATGGCTATGTCACTGGACTCCCACATAGTCAAGCGCAGTTCGAGTCCCGAACCCGGTGGCTTAAACTCACGCCGGGCGCGTGTGTGTGCATGTCCAAGATCCCAAAAGTCGAATAGAGGAGAAGGGAACTCGGC
>NW_006160202.1:1204776-1213012 GCF_000334495.1 Tupaia belangeri chinensis
AACACACAAGACAAAACCCCCTAAAAAAAAAAAAAAAAAAAAAAAAAACACAGACGCATTGACTAATGGAACAGGATAGAAAATCCAGAAATAAATGCACACACTTACAGTCAATTTATTTTTGATAAAGTGACAAGAACACACAATTGAGAAAAGTGTATTCAATAAATAGTGTCAGGAACCTAGATATTTACATGTATAAGAATGAAATTGGCGGGCCAGCAGGTGGCGAGGTAATTGAGGCACTGGACTCCCACATGGCTGACCACAGTTTAAGTTCTGAACCTGGCAGCTTGCTTTCTCACTCTCCCTTTCTCTTTGTCTGTCCCTCTCTGGTCAGAATTCAAAAATAATGATAACAAATTAAATTTAAAATAAATAAATCTTTTTAAAAAATGAAATTGGACCCTTATATCATGCATGAAAATCAACCCAAAATGGATTAAAAACTTAAGCTTAGTATCTAAAACTATAAAGTGACTAATAGGAAACAGGGGGGAAATTTCATGGCATTAATCTGGGCAAGGACTTTTTGAATATGATCGCAAATGTTCAGGCAACAAAATCAAAAATAGACAAATGGAACAGCATCAAAATAAGCTTCTGTGAAGCAAAGAAACAATGAACAAAGTGAAGAAACAACCCAAAGAGAAAAAAAAAAAAAACAACCTCATAAACCATATATGTATTAAGGGGGCTAATATCCAAAATATATAAGGAACTTTATTTTTTCTTTTTGGAGAGGTTTTCGCTATAGGGCACGTGCGCTTGCCAGATGGACAGAGAAAAAGAGGGAGAGAGAGAAAGCGAGAAATCACACCCCAGGGGGTTGGCCGCGCCGCAATCCCTTCTCCTCCATTCTCCTCTCGAGATCATGGGCACGCACGCACACGGACCCGGCATGAGTTTAAGCCGCCAGGTCCAGAACTTGAACCGCAGTCGACTACATGGGAGTCCAGCGACATAGTCATTACGCTAACTGCTGGTCCCAAAGGAACTTAACTCAGTAGCAAGAAAACAAATAATCCAATTAAAAAATGGGGCAAGGGGCTGGCAAGCGGATCGAACTCCCACATGGCCAACCATGGTTCAAGTCTCAGATCTGGCGACTTGTTTTCTCACTTTTCCTCCTCTCTCTCTCTCTCTCTGACTCTCTCTGGTCAAATTAAATAATAATAATAATAAATTTAATTTAAATAAATGATTCTTTAAAAGGGAGGGGGGAAATAACTTGAACAGACATTTCTTCACATAAGACATACAAATGACTAAGTGTATAAAAATGTTCAGTGGATCCAGCAGGTGGCACGGTGGTTAAGGTACTGGACTCCCACATGGCCAACTGCAGTTCGAGTCCAGGACCCAACAACTTGCTTTCTCATTTCCCTCTTTCGCTCACTCTGTCCATCTCTGGTCAAATTTTTAAAAATAAATAAATAGACTTAAATAGAATAATTCTTTTTTAAAAGTTCAGCATCACTAATCATTTAGGAAATGCAAATTAAACCACAAGATACTACTTCACATCTATTAGAATGACTCTTTTTTTTTTTTTTTTGAGGGGATTTTGTTGTAGGGCGCATGCACTCGACATAAAGACAGAGAGAGAGACAGAAAGATAGAAAGCGAGAAATCACACCCCAAGGGGGATAGCCACGCCGCAATCCCTTCTCCTCCAATCTCCTCTTGGGATCTTGGGCACACATGCACACACACCCAGTGTGAGTTTAAGCCACCAGGTCCAGGACTCAAACCACAGTCAACTACATGGGAGTCTAGCAACACAGCCATTACACCAACTGCTGGTCACAGAATAACTTTTATCAAAGAGATAAAAAATAATTGTTGATAAAGATGTAGAGAAAATGGAATCCTTGTATATACTATTGATGAAAATGTAAATTAGTATGGTCATTTTAGAAAACAGTATGGAGGTTCCTCAAAAAAATAAAAAAATAAGGGCTGGCAGGTGGCATGATGGTTAAGGGCACTGGACTCCACATGGCCGACCGTGGTTCGGGCCAGACCTGATGGCTTGCTTTCTCACTTTCTCTCTCTTGCTCTCTTGCTTTCACTCTGCCCCTCTCTGGTCAAATTTAAATAAATATGTAAGTAAATAAATAAATAAAGTCAAATAAAATAATTAAAAAAACTTAAAAAATAGGGACCAGCAGATGGTGTAGTGGTTGTGTCACTGGACTTCCACATAGTCATGGTTTGAATCCCAGACCCAGTGGGTTAAAGCTCACACTGGGTGTGTGTGCGTGCATGCCCAAAATCCCGAAAGGAGAATAGAGAAGGGATTGCAGCATCACCCATCCCGGGGGGAGTGATTTCTTACTTTCTGTCTCTCTGTCTCTCTCTTTCTGGCGAGTGCACATGCTGTATAGCAAAAATCTCTCAAAAAAAAAAAAAAAAAACCTAAAAAATAGAACTACAATATGACCCAGAAATCTCACCTATAAGTAGATATCCAAAGAAATTCAAATCCATATGTTGAATAAATATCTATACTTGCCATGCAACATTATTTGTAATAGCCAAGATACAAAATCAATCTAAGTATCCAACACTGGATGAACGGACAAAGAAATGTGATGTATGTGTACAATGAAATATTACCCAGCCTTCACAAAGGCTAAAATCCTCTCATTTGGGATAACATTGATAATATAATGCTAAGTTAAATAACCCAAGCACAGAAAGACAAACACAACTTGGTCTCACTTGTTTGAGGAAAAAAAGTTCCAGGTCAAATGCTGTTGCAACAGCTCTGTGAGGCTGACCCACAGGGAAAGGTTCCAGGTTTACATCCTGAGATGTCCCTGAATATGCTGAAGGCGCATGAGTGTCCTTGACTGAGAGCTGGCTGCGGCTAGGAGTGAATCAGCATTGAGATCCTATTGGGAGTGTTGTCTCTGTTTTGCTCCTTCACTCTCACTCATGGGAGAAATAAATTAACTTTCTTTTTTTTTTTTAAGAGAGAGATTTTTTGTTGTAGGTCGTGTGTGCTCACCAGAGAGACAAACAGTAAGCGAGAAATCATCCCCGAGGGGGTACGGCCACACCACAATCCCTTCACCTACAGTCTCTGCTCCAGATTTTTGGACTCCCCCCCGTGTGAGTTTTAAACCTCCAGATCTGGGACTCGACCTGAGGTTGACTAGTGGGAGTCCAGCAACGTAACCATTACACCATCTGCTGGTCCCTTAACTTTCTTTTTAAAACATTAAATTCATAAAATTTGACAGAAGAATGATGGTTACCAGAGTGGGGAGTGGGGGGGGAGTCCAGCAGGGAAGAGTGCTGAGTGCTGAGAGAGAAGGAGAGGGGAGCAAAGGCAAGGGGCATTTTTTGTTTCTTTTGAGAGATTTTCGCTATAGGGCACGTGCGCTCGCCAGACAGACAGAGAGAGATATTAGAGACAGAAAGCGAGAAATCACCCCCCAGAGGGGATGGTCACACCGCAATCCCTTCTCCTCCATTCTCCTCTCGGGATCTTGGGCACGCACGCACACGTGCCTGGCGTGAGTTTTAAGCCACCAGGTCTGGGACACGAACCACGGTCGACTACGTGGGAGTCCAGCAACATAGCCATTACACTAACTGCTGGTTCCCTAGGGCATTATTAATAGCAAGATACAGAGTTTCAGCTAGAGGGCCAGCTCCAGGCTGCTTAAGGGAGTCAGTCTCACATGGCTGACAATGCAAACTCAACCCCAGCCCTGGCCACTTAAAAACACTCCAGGTACATGTGTGGACATGCCCCAAATTCCAAAAGAATACAGAGCTGGAGAAGAACAGATTGTGGTATAACCACGCCTCATTATGGAGTGGTTTTTCCCACTTCTCTCCCTTGCTTTCTGTCTTACTCTTTCTCTGACGAGCACATGCATGTTTGGGCAAATTAAAAAAAAAAAAAAGTTGCAGTTAGGAGTAAATTGTAAGATCTATTATACAACAGGGTGACTGTAGTCAACAATAGCATATATTCAAGAGTAAATTTTTTAATTTATAGATTTTTTTAAAAAAATATTGCTATAGGGCATATGTACTCACTGGAGGGGGTAGGGGAGATCACCCGTCCAAAGGGGATGGACACAGCACAATTTCTTCTTCCCCGTCCTCCTCTTGGGATGTTGGGTATGCGTGCACATGCATCCAGCATGTTTCTCAAGCCATCAGGTCCAGAACACAAACTGCTCACTTGGCCATGTAGGATCCAGCCACCAACCACTATGCCACCTAGCTGGTCCAAGGGTAAATTTTGAATGTATTACCACAAAATATGTCAAGTAAGTGAGGTGGTTGGATATATTAGCTTAATTTAATCACCATGTATTGTGCACCTACATTAAAACATCACCTTGGGACCAGCAGTTAGCGTAATGGCTATGTCGCTGGACTCCCACATACTCGACCGCGGTTCGTGTCCCGGACCCGGTGGCTTAAAACTCACGTCGGGCGCGTGTGCATGCGTGCCCAAGATCCCGAGAGGAGAATGGAGGAGAAGGGATTGCGGCGTGGCCATC
The DNA here is from genome assembly GCF_000334495.1 of Tupaia belangeri chinensis. Taxonomy (NCBI): domain Eukaryota; kingdom Metazoa; phylum Chordata; class Mammalia; order Scandentia; family Tupaiidae; genus Tupaia; species Tupaia belangeri. The sequence goes on from NW_006160202.1 coordinate 1,209,309, forward strand.
CCCCCTGGGGTGGTGATTTCTCACTTTCTGTCTCCCTGTCTCTCTCTGTCTTTCTGGCAAGTGCACACGCCCTATAGCAAAAACCTCTCCAAAAAAAAAGGAAAAAAAATCACCTTATACTACATAAATGTAATACAATTATTATTTATCAATTAAAATTATATAGAGTCAGATGGGACCAGCAGTTGGCGTAATGACTATGTCGCTGGACTCCCACATACTCGACCGCGGTTCGTGTCCCGGACCCGGTGGCTTAAAACTCACGTCGGGCGCGTGTGCATGCGTGCCCAAGATCCCGAGAGGAGAATGGAGGAGAAGGGATTGCGGCGTGGCCATCCCCCCTGGGGTGGTGATTTCTCACTTTCTGTCTCCCTGTCTCTCTCTGTCTGTCTGGCGAGCACACACGCCCTACAGTGAAAATCTCTCCAAAGAAAAAAAAAAATTATATAGAGTCAGTCCTGTCGTGCAGTTGTTAAGTGCCATTCATGGAAAGCTGGATCCCATATGGCTAACTGCAGGTGCTATGGAAGTCCCAGATCCAGCAGCTTAAAAACTAGGGGCCAAATTCATTTGTATGCTGTAATGATATATAGTTAATTAATGTAAAAAATAAATAAATTTAAAGGGAAAAAAAATAGGGGCCAGCAGGTGTCATGGTTGTTAAAGGGGCTGGACTTCCACATGGCCAACCATGGTTCAAGTCCAAGATCTGATGGCTTCCTCTCTCACCTCCCCTCTCTCTCTCTGTCTCTCTCTAGTAAAATTGTAAAATAATAATAAATGAAGTTAAAATAATGCTTAAGCAAAACATGTCAGGCTCATGTGCATGATGCCCAAAACCCTGATGGGAGTCATGGTTGTTAAAGGGGCTGGACTTCCACATGGCCAACCATGGTTCAAGTCCAAGATCTGATGGCTTCCTCTCTCACCTCCCCTCTCTCTCTCTGTCTCTCTCTAGTAAAATTGTAAAATAATAATAAATGAAGTTAAAATAATGCTTAAGCAAAACATGTCAGGCTCATGTGCATGATGCCCAAAACCCTGATGGGAAAGAGGAATACAAAACATGTCAGGCCCATGTGCATGATGCCCAAAACCCTGATGGGAAAGAGGAATAAAGGAAAAGGGATTGTGGTGTGATCATTCCCCGTTGGAGTCTCTCTCTCTGTCTCTAGCAACCATACATATTCAGTGACAATAAAAAATAATAATTAAATTAAAATAAAATAAATTTGAAAAACAAAAGAGAAAATTATCCATGGTGAGAATATGTACACATGAGAAATCAACACATTCGCCAAATCAATAGCCACATAACATGGACCCAAACCCATGCTAATCAGAGAGAAAAGTTAAATTACAGCGATTCTTTGTTTGAATTTGTGGTAATTTAGTCATCTTTCAAGATCTTCCCAATTTTTGTAGTGACCAGGCTAGTGAATTAAACGAGGGATGTGATAGGGACAACTACATCTGCATTCTTTAAAGGCAACATCAGTTTCTGCCCTTTCTCTTAGATCCTGATATTGTTCTTGATTGAGTGTCTTTTTTGAAAAGAGGGTATATATTTAGGTCTTTGGCCCAGCCTTTCTCACTACTATAGCTCTTAGGACCGGCAGGTGGCGTGGTGGTCAAGGATGCTGTATTTAGGTCTTTGGCCCAGCCTTTCTCACTACTATAGCTCTTAGGACCGGCAGGTGGCGTGGTGGTCAAGGATGCTGGACTCCCACATGGCTGAGTCCTGGACCTGGTGGCTTGCTTTCTCACTTTCTCTCTCTCTCTTTCCTTCTCTCTCGTTTAAAAAAAAAAAAAACTGTAGCTCTTACTTCACAATGCAAAGAATCAGTGTGGAGATTTCTGCCAACTACCAAGTACAGGCATTCTAATTATACATTTGGGGACTGCAGAAATAATTGCCAGGTAGGTCCATGGACCCAGGATTTCCATGTGATCTGGACCTGGGTCAGGTTCCGTTTATTAGCTGGCCCCACATGTGCCACTGTAATTGGGGATAGGTACACTAGTGGTTCAGCTATACGAGGATTATACTAAATGTCCTAGGTTCTCTTACAACCTCAGGGTTTTACAGCTCTGTGTTACTACAGTGTGTTCCAACTCAAAGGAAAGAACTAATAGAAAAGGAGGACATTGAGAACTTTAAAAAGTGCGTGCCTTGGGACCAGCAGTTAGCGTAATGGCTATGTCACTGGACTCCCATGTAGTCAAGCACGGTTCGCGTCCTGGACCCGGTGGCTTAAAACTCACGCCGGGCCTCCCTGTCTCTCTCTGTCTGTCTGGCGAGCACACACGCCCTACAGTGAAAATCTCTCCAAAGAAAAAAAAAAATTATATAGAGTCAGTCCTGTCGTGCAGTTGTTAAGTGCCATTCATGGAAAGCTGGATCCCATATGGCTAACTGCAGGTGCTATGGAAGTCCCAGATCCAGCAGCTTAAAAACTAGGGGCCAAATTCATTTGTATGCTGTAATGATATATAGTTAATTAATGTAAAAAATAAATAAATTTAAAGGGAAAAAAAATAGGGGCCAGCAGGTGTCATGGTTGTTAAAGGGGCTGGACTTCCACATGGCCAACCATGGTTCAAGTCCAAGATCTGATGGCTTCCTCTCTCACCTCCCCTCTCTCTCTCTGTCTCTCTCTAGTAAAATATATATATTGAAGAAAAGAAAAAAGTATGTGTCTGAATGGGTAAGTCAGAAGTTCAAGAATATCTGAATACCTGGGACTCACTGGAGGTGGTGGGGAGGAAAGATATTGCCTTTGTTCTTCCTGTTGGCAGAAAATATAGGTGACCTTTTTACCTACCACAGTGATGACGATTGCTGACATATTTTCTCTAAATATTTCCTTTCCCTTCTATCACAATTACTGGCTAATTGACTGTCTGTGGGCTATGGGACCCTAGGGCCCTAGCAGAATTAGTAAGCTCTTTCTCTCCATGGGATAGGTAGGAGTCCTGGGATCCCTCCTTCCACCACCACCCCTGCAACCTTTCTACTTCAAGTGCCACTAAAACGGAGACTGACTTCTCCCTAGACTGAGAAGGAAGGCAGTTGGAAAAGAGCTCCACATCAAAGAGGTATGGTTGGTCTCTCTTGGCCCTATCTTTCCCGCAGGGAGATGATGGTTATGGTTGGTTCAGTCTGCAACCATCCATTCAGGCTCATAGATCATCACCAATGCTTACTAGTTACACTGCCTTGAGCAAATTATTTAAACTCCCTTTGCTTCTATTTCTTCCTATTAAAAGGAAAATAATAATACAGAGTTGTGAGAGTCAACAGAAGTATGCTGGTAAATGTTAAATAACCTGATTGGCTGGGGAGAGGCAGAACACTGAGTAGTTTGTAGCTGGCCAGTTTTCATAGTGAAAACCCTCTTGTCATGGCTGATTTAAGCTACCAAAAGTTAAATAACTGTTTCACAAAGTTCCTGAAGACATAATAAGCAAGAAATAAAATAAGCAGGTTCTAGCATATCACTTAAAAAAATATCAAGTAATAAGCATTAGCAATCCTTATTGGAACCAGAGATAGAGTTGCTCATTCAAAGATGTCTATTCCTTTTTGTTTTTCATTTTCTTCTTGACATCTGGGTGAAGGCTAGGCACCAGTTAAGAGTTTTTGTCATGGGAGGTCATTGGCAGCCAAGGCAGCCAAGAGATTTTTTTTTTTTTTTTTTTGA
>NW_006160202.1:1217181-1229480 GCF_000334495.1 Tupaia belangeri chinensis
CGGGGGGGGGGGGGCGCGGCGCCCCCCGCTGGCCGCGGGGAGCGAGGGCGGAAGGGTGTGTGGGCGAGCGCGTGAGTAGGGGGTGCCGGCGGGGCTGAAGCCCAGGCACTTTGGAAGCATGCCCCTGGAGTCAACAATGGCATCAACGACGAGATCGAGCGGCAGCTCCGCAGGGACAAGCGGGACGCCCGCTGGGAGCTCAAGCTGCTGGTGCTGGGGACAGGGAGAGCGGCAAGAGCACGTTTATCAAGCAGATGAGGATCATCACGGGTCTGGCTACTCTGAGGAAGACGAAAGGGGCTTCACCAAGCTGGTGTGTCAGAACATCTTCACGGCCATGCAAGCCACGATCAGAGCCATGGACACACCCGAGATCCCTACAAGTACGAGCACAATAAGGCTCCTGCACAGTTAGTTGGGAGAAGTGGATGTGCAGAAGGTGTCTGCTTTTGAGGATCCATATGTATATGCAATAAAGAGTTTATGGAAAGATCCTGGAATCCAGGAGTGCTTCAATAGAAGACGACAGTATCAGTTATCTGACTCTACCAAATACTATCTTAATGACTTGAACCCCATAGCTGATCCTGCATACCTGCCTATGCAAGAAGATGTGCTTAGAGTTCGAGTCCCCACCACAGGAATCATGGAATACCCCCTTTGACTTACAAAGTGTCATTTTCAGAATGGTGGATGTAGGGGGCCAAAAGTCAGAGAGAAGAAAATGGATAATACTGCTTTGAAAATGTCACCTCTACCATGTTTCCAGTCGCTTAGTGAATATGATCAAGTTCTTGTGGACTCAGACAATGAGAATCGAATGGAGGAAAGCAAAGCACTCTTTAGAACAATTATCACATATCCCTGGTTCCAGAACTCCTCTGTTATTCTGTTCTTAAATACGAAGAATCTTCTAGAGGAGAAAATCATGTATTCCCATCTAGTTGACTACTTCCCAGAATACCACCCACCACAGAGAGATGCCCAGGCAGCTTGAGAATTCATCCTGAAGATGTTCGTGGACCTGAACCCAGACAGTGACAAAATTACCTACTCCCACTTCACATGCGCCACAGACACGGAGAGCATCCGCTATGTCTTCACTGCGGTCAAGGACACCGTCCTCCAGTTGAATCTGAAGGAGTACGATCTAGTCTAATTGTGCCTCCTAGACACCCGCCCTCCCCTTCCCTGGTGGGCTACTGAAGATATACAAGAGGGACTGTATTTCTGTGAAAAACAATTTGCATAATACTAATTTATTGCTGTCCTGGACTCTGTGTGTGTCCACAGAGTTTGTAGTAAATATTATGATTTTATTTAAACTATTCAGAGGAAAAACAGAGGATGCTGAAGTACAGTCCCAGAACATTTCCTCTCTATCTTTTTTTAGGCAAAACCTTGTGGCTCAATGTATTTTAAATTCTGTCATGCGCTCGCAAAGATAAGAGTTGTTCTCTCTCTCTCTCTCTTTCTCTCTCTCTCTCTCTTTCTTTTTTCTTTTCTACCTTCTGTCTCTTTCTCTATCTGTTTTTCTCATGGAAAAAGTAAGTAAACTTTAAAGTGAAGAAAAATTATGAAAAGAAAATCTGAAAAAGGAACAAGGAGAGTAAAAGAAAAAATAATAATGATAATAGAATAGTCTATAGTAGAGAAAATAGATATAATAGGCACAACATAGCCCAAACTGAGTTCTTTGGGGAAAAAAGAACAACTATAGAACAGATAAATATTAATCAAGACTGATAAAGAAAGACACATCGAAAACATTATGAAAAAATTTTGAAGTTAAACATATAACAGGTTAAAATGTAATCAATTTTATAATAATTATATTATAAAATAATTTTACACAAATTTTAAAAGTTAGATAAATAAATAGAAAAATTCTCAAAAACATAACTAAACACAAGTTACATAAGAGTCTTATAACCTTAGAATCAATAGACAATCATCTTTCCCCAAAATAATAATAAAAAATTTGTTTATAATGAGATTCTACATGTATTCAGGAAGTTGATAATTTCAATCTAACAAAACATCATCTAGAGAATCAAAAAGCAAAAAAGAACCATTCTGAAGTTTATTTTATGTGTGCAGATGTCAGTAAGGCAAGGGCAAAGATACAGACAAGGTCCTTTTATTGAAATGTCATGTGCCATTGTCTTCCCTCCCTTCTTTGCCTTTTGCTTATTTTTCCTCCACCTCTCTTTATAAATTGCAGATGCCAAAAAATATGCCAACAATATGCCAAAAGACACTACATTACCCCAGAGCCTGCTACCCAGAATCTTTTCATAAGTTGTTCTTTTATTTTATTTTTTTGTCCAAATTGTCTCTCTTTTTTTTTCCTTTGTGTTTGGGCCACAGTTTTTAAGTGACTTTTATTATAGGTATGTGTTGCCAAAGCTGGCTTTTTGTTAAACAAAATGAATAAGAACTTTCGAAATGAAAGCCGGTGTCTTAACATATAAGGGAGTAAAGACTGTGAAGCCTAAAATGGCTGACTGAGAATGAACCGGTGACACCAATTGCCAACAGTTGCTAACTGTCCATTTGAGTCTCATGGTCCATCTTTTCCTTTGCCTTTAATAGCGCATTGTTTAGTGTCCACGTCCCATGCTGCGTGTCCAAATGGGCAATGTACAAAAGTAGCCTGTGTGGTTTACATGAAATCTGCTTGTCTCCTTGTGTGAAGCCAATTTCACTTTTTTTTGTATTCTTTAAGTTCAAATAAGTCTGCCAAGCTATTCTTTAAGTTCAAATACGTCTGCCAAGCGCATCGGTTGATAGTATTATTCTGACACCTTTCATTTGCAAAATCCAAAGTTATTACCAGTTTACCACCTTCGAGAGCTTCTTGGACTGGTGACTGGATAAGCTGAACTTAAAGATTTATAGACTTACAAGTAACCTCTCAGTGTTCTACAGAACATGTATTTACATAACTGAACCTGCTAAGAGAGGCATTTGGAGTTCTGTGTGTGTAAATTTTCAACAAATGCAAAAAAATACAGCACACGTATTGATGAGCTTCTGTCCAGTAGCTTGAGTTGTAATGTGATTTAAGGAAATAAATTCTCCTAGTTTAAAAAAAAAAAGAAAGAAATTGAAGACCCAGCAAATGTGTGTGTAGTGGTTAAGGTGCTGGACTCCTAGATGGTGGACAACAGTTCGAGTCTTGAACTTGGCAACTTGCTTTCTCACTTTCTCTTTGGTGAGCACACTTGCTCTGTAGCAAATTTAAAAAAATAATAATGATGATGATAATAAATAAAGCTAAGTAAGTAAGTAATTCTTCAAAAAAAAAAAAAGTTGGGGCCAGCAGGTGACATGGTGGTTAAGGGCACTGGCCTTCCTGACTGCAGTTAGAGCCCGAGAACTGGCGGCTTGCCTTCTCACTCTCTCTCTCTCTCTCTCTCTCTCTCTCTGTACCTTTCTGGTCAAACTAAAACTAAATAAATAAATACACTTAAATAAAATAATTCTTAAAAAAAAAAAAAGTTAAGAAATCGAAATGTCAGGAAGGGGCACACAGCAGCTTCAGAGATCCTTGAAATGCCTGTTCACTTGGTTAACCCAGTTGGTGGACATACCAGGAGTTAACTTTATTATTTTTTACATTGTAGAGATCTACTTTACTCACATCTTTGTCTGATTATATAATAATATTTAAAATTTAAAGAAAAATCTTGTAAGAGAGAAAAATCATGAGGAAAAAAAGAGAGACAAAAGCAAGAAGTTCTGGCAAAAAGGAGTTAAAGCACTAGACAAAGACCCTCTGATGAGAAATGCTCAGACCATCCTATAACCTACAATGGCACTTTTGTGAGGTGTCCTACCATCTCGCTAGCTGCCCTCCCCTAGATGGCCTTCCTAAGGCCTCTTTTAAAAGAATATTTATTTATTTTTTAAATTTGCTATAGGGGACCTTTGCTCATAAAAGAGAGAGAGAAAAAGAAAGTGAGAAAGCAAACTGTCAGATCCGGGATTCAAACTGCAGTCGACCATGTGAGAGTCCGGTGCCCAACCATCATGCCACCTGCTGGCTCCATAAAGGAGGATTAATCCCCCTAGAGGATTAATTGGCTGGCTGCAATTAATTGGGGGATTAATTGGCTGGCCCCAATTAATTCACATTTTATATCATTTAATTTATTTTAAATTTTAAAATAAAATTTTATTTTATTTTAGGAAGTTTTTTCCCTTAAGGCATGTGTATTCTCATTGGAGAGAGAAAGAAGGAAACAGAGACAGTAAGAGGGAAAGTGAAAAATCATCCCCAGGGAAGATGGCCACACTGCAATCCCTTCTCTTCCATTCTCCTCCTGGGATCTTAGGCACACATTCACATGTGCCCAGTGTGAGTTTGAAGCTAAAGGGTCCAGGACTCAAACTACGGTCAGCCATGTGGGAGTTCAGTGACAAAACTGCTATGCCATCTCCAGGTCCCCTAACCCCAGGGCTTTTAAAGACCAGAGAATCCAATCCTTTCCCTCAGGTCTCTCAACTGCAGTAGTGCTACAATGCCCAATCCTTCTCTCTTTCTTTTTCTTTTTTTGGAGAGGTTTTTGCTATAGGGCATGTGCACTCGCCAGACAGAGAGAGACATAGAGACAGAAAGCGAGAAATCACCCCCCAGGGGGGATGGTCACGCCGCAATCCCTTCTCCTCCATTCTCCTCTCGGGATCTTGGGCACACATGCACACGTGCCCGGCGTGAGTTTTCAGCCACCAGGTCCAGGACGTGAACCACGGTCGACTACGTGGGAGTCCAGCGACATAGCCATTATGCTAACTGCTGGTCCCTTATTTTTGATTTTTTAAAGAATTGTTTTGTTTAACTTTATTTATTTATTTATTTGACCAGAGAGGGACAGAGTGAGATAGAGAGAGAGGGAAGGTGAGAAAACAAGCCACCAGGTCCAGGATGCAAACCAGTCAGCCATGTGAAAGTCCATGTGCCCAGTGTGTTTTTCAAGCTGCTGGGAGTCCATGTGCCCAGTGTGTTTTTCAAACTGCTGGCTTGCTGGTCATGTGGGATCCAGTCACTTTAACCATCACCACATTGGCTGACCTCAGTTAATCCATATTTTACATCAGCCTCTTTTGCCCTCAGTCAGTAAGTTGGGGTGGTTAGCATGAGGCTCCATCATTGTCAGAACATTCATGGATTCCTTACTGCCAGTGGACAATGTCCAACCAGGAAGAACAGGGGACAAGAAGGGTCTGCTACATGGTGATGAGCCTGAGGAAGGGAGGCAGGGTGGGCAGAGGCAGAAGAGAAGCACCTACCTGGTACAGCCTAACAAGCATCCTAGATGAGATTTTAGAAAACAGATTGGGACACACCAATTTGACAGCCTCATTCCACCATGTCGAGACAGGAACGGGCCATGTTCAACCAAAGCTCCCCAGAGGGCTTCCTCCTTCTCGGCTTCTCTGAACACCCGGGGCTGGAAAGGATTCTCTTCGTGGGTGTCTTGGTGTCCTACCTCCTCACCCTGGCAGGCAACACACTCATCATCCTCCTCTCCGTGATGGACCCCAGGCTCCACTCTCCGATGTACTTTTTCCTCTCAAACCTCTCCTTCTTGGACCTCTGCTTTACCACAAGTTGTGTCCCCCAGATGCTGGTCAACCTTTGGGGTCCTAAGACCATCAGCTTCGTGGGCTGCTCCATCCAGCTCTTCATCTTCCTGTCCCTAGGGACCCGTCTGTGGCCTGGGGCATTGGGCTGGCAGAATCAGTGATCCAGACACCACCCACCCTCCGCCTGCCATTCTGCCCCCACCGGCAGGTGGATGATTTTGTCTGTGAGGTCCCGGCTCTCATTAGACTCTCCTGTGAAGACACTACGTACAATGAGATCCAGATGGCTGTGGCCAGTGTCCTCATCTTGGTAGTGCCCCTCAGTCTTATCCTTGTCTCTTATGGTGCCATTGCTCGGGCGGTGCTGAGGATAAACTCTGCCACAGCACAGAGGAAAGTTTTTGGAACATGCTCCTCCCATCTCCTTGTGGTCACCCTCTTCTATAGCTCGGTCATTGCTGTCTACCTCCAGCCCAGAAATCCCTATGCCCGAGAGAGGGGCAAGTTCTTTGGTCTCTTCTATGCAGTGGGCACTCCTTCACTGAACCCTCTCATATACACCCTGAGGAACAAGGAGGTAAAGAGGGCATTCAGGAGATTGCTGGGGAAGTCCAGGGAGCCCTGATGGAAAGCTGCTTAATGTGCTTTAAAACTGAGATGTGGATTCTACATGCTCTTGCAGGAAGCTTGAGCTCTGAATACCTCTTTCCTCATATCATCATGCTACAGCAATGGATAGCCACATGTGTGTGCATGTGTTTATTTGTGTGTGTGTGTAAGAGATAGAGACTAAAAACACAGTTCAGGGAGGTGTGTTTTTATGTGTGTAGAAGGATAATCAAGCTCTGCAGAAATAATAATTTATGTATCTAAACACATGATTGAATGACATACACCTGGAGAAAGACTTAGACGTGTTTCTCAGGGTGCTCAGATACAGTGGTTCCTCTTTTTTAGTTTTGAGTGTGAGAGACAAAGTTTGCAATTCAGTGTAGTCTTTGCATTGGTCTGAAAAGGTGGAACATCTGGGAGTGGAGGCATGTATCTTATAGGTAGGTATAGAAACTCTTAGGTTGGTGATTGGAATGGAAACTACAAGTAGTTGTTCCTGGAAGAAATCAGCAAAAGTATGTCTGTGTTTTACCTGAACAGAGAACACTTACTATGCATCATAAAGATACTATGCCAGGGACAGGTATAGGAAGCGTGGACAGAAGTCTGACTGCTTTTTCCTATTTTCCAAAGTCCTTTCCAGAGGGCCTAGAGGGAGTCATGTCCACAAACATTAACAGACCTTTTTTTTTTTTTCTTTTATCATCCTGTCCCTCACATAGTATCTTTGAGATGTATATTTCAGCTGATTACAGTATATTCTTTTGCTTATCTCTTCCCAAGACATAGATCTTCCCTGACAATCTCCAATCTAGGAATTGTGGAACCCACCTATAACCTACCATTTGTGGACCCCACCTATACCCTACAAGCTCCCCCTTCCACATGTCCTGCCTTTTTGGGCCAGACCAATGGAAATCTCTTCACTAATTTTGTCTGTCACTCTCAAAATCAGATAAAGGGAACCCCTGTACTAAGTACTCTAAGAAAGGCATGCTTGTCTCCTCTCCGGGCCTAGGTCACTCATATTCTGCTTGGAAATAAACCGCATTAATTATTCATTTTTAGAGTTGGTTATTTTTCATCAACAAGATGGTGACCATGAAGGGACCAGAGACGAACCAAAGATCTTCTGAGGGGATGCTTCAAACTTAGTGCCTGGTACACGCAGTGGGCCCTTTGTGCCCTCTCTGGCTCCAAGCCTCTCCTCAGGGAAGATTCAGTAAGTCATCTGGCCTCAGACCTCCCAAAATTTTGTAGGTCTGGTTTATTTTTAAGCTGGTTTGCTTGTTCATCTGTCTTAGGTTTGTTTGTCTGTTTTGGGTAACCCACGTTTGCTTTCCTCCTAGAGAGGGGCATGGTTTGGTCTCCACCTAAAGAGGGGCAGTGGTTTGCTCTCCTCCTAGCAAGGAGCAGTGGTTTACACTCTTCTAACTAGATAGTTAGGGAAACCTAACATTTGAGGTTGCATTCTGAAAGGGTCTTTTTCCTTGGGAAAAAAAAATGGCTATTATGCATTTTTTGCAGAGAAACTGGACTGTCCTATAAAATAGACAAAGCGGAGAAACTGGACTGTCCTATAAAATAAACAAATGAGAGACTGAGCCTCTCAGCTCTGAAAAGAAATGGTACTTGCTCCTCCCTCTGGGTAGCCACCTCAGGTGACTGAGAGCCATATTTAGGGAGTGTCCAAAAGGGGGAGATATTTTCCTCCCCTGCAGGAAATCCCCAACACAATAATTCAAACAGACCCATCCAGTTAATGCAAAATAAGAGCTGACCACTCAAGCGTTTTGGGCCACTTTAAGTGTACTAAAATCTTGAAGGGAACTGAGACACGTAAGATGAGTGATCTCGACACTAGAGTGACATTTAGTGGAGAGACGTTCAAAAAAGTAGCACACTGGTCCACCACATTAAACTCCTTAGATTTCCATAGGCTGGTTTCTCCATTTTGTTTGTTTGTTTTATTTATTTATATATTGGTTTCTCCTTTTAAAAATGGGGGGGAGGGGGAAAGGAATAAGACATCTATAGTTAAAAAGAGCAAAGAGGATGACCCCTTTTGGGCACCACAGCTAGCTTTATGTTTGACATCTATGGCGCCTTGACTTGCAGGTATTTAGATAAATGGGAAGAACTACAAGAGGTGATCTTGGTTAGAATTTTCTCAGGCAGAAGCTTCAATATTTCTACATCAGTCTTTTTTTGCTCTAATTTTTTTTAAAATTGTATCTCATTTTAAAAAATTGAGATTGCTACTTTAATTAGTATTAAAAATTTATTTTAAAAAAGATGGTCAAATTAACTCCTTATAAAAAGTTAACAAGAATAGGAACCAGCAGTTAGCGTAATGGCTATGTCGCTGGACTAGATCGGGGGCTCAGCAGTGACAAAGTAGACTCAGTCCCTGCCCTCAGGGAGCTGACGACTGAGTGGGGAGGTGGTCCACAGACAGACCAGTAAATACAGTGGCGCTGGGGACCAGCAGTTAGCGTAATGGCTATGTCGCTGGACTCCCATGTAGTCGACCGCGGTTCAAGTCCTAGACCCAGTGGCTTAAACTCACACCGGGCGCGTATGAGTGCATGCTCAAGATCCCGAGAGGAGAATGGAGGAGAAGGGATTGCGGTGTGGCCATCCCCCCGGGGGGTGATTTCTCGCTTTCTATTTCTGTCTTTCTGGCGAGCGCACATGCCCTATACCGGAAACCTCTCCAAAAAAGAAAAAAAAAGAAAAGAAAAGAAAAAAAGTTAACAAGAATAAATTCGAGGCTGTCTCAAGTAAAATAACAGAAGCTGCTTCTGAAATTAAGAAGGTGCCAAAAAACTCCCCATGTCCAGACAATTTCTATCTTTTCCTATTACTTCTCTTACCAGAAACAAATTTGGGAAAGATACACATTGACAGATTGGTCAACATAATGGTTATTGTCAACAAGCTCCAAACTCGTGCCCTCACCACGATACTATGGGCCAAACCTTAAGCGCATGATATGGGGAAGAAAAGCCTAGACTTGTTGCTATGAGCAGGGACAAAGAGCAGGATAGTTCCTGTTGAAAGAAGCCAGTCTGCTAGAGTTTTGTTTTATTTAATTTTTGTATTTTGTTTAAGCACAGAAGTCTCTACTGAATTGATCATGTCCTTACCAGTTTTATAGGATGTGTTCATCTGGTGGGCCTCCTTGATTTGCATGAGGTCTTAGAAAACATTTTCTACTTTAGTAGAAAACAATCATCAGTTTTCTAGCAGCAGTAGGCTTGGGGTCTTTTTTTCCCCCTTTCTCTTGTGCTTGCAGGCAGCAATTTCTATCTTGTAAAAGTTTACATTTTTGTTATTCTTTTAAGACCTGTGTTTATACTGGGTGGTATAGTGTTCTCTCAGCCTTTGTCTCCTTATTTTATCATAACCAAAGTATAAGTTTCTTCTTTTTTGTGGGTCATTACAATATAAATGAACCTTAGATCCAAGTCCCTTAGAAGAGTTTTTTAATCCCAGTCTTAGCCCTTATTTCAAGTTGGATTCATAGTTTTAAGATCATGATCATAATGGCAGGGGGGCCAGCAGTTGGCATAATGGCGATGTCGCTGAACTCCCATGTGGTCAACCACTCTTCGAGTCCCGGACCCAGTGGCTTAAACTCACACTGGGTGCGTTTGCGTGTGTGCCCAAGATCCCAAAAGGAGAATGGAGGAGAAGGGGTTGCAGCATGACCATCCTCTGCTTTCTGTCTCTCTGTCTTTCTGGAGCTCACAAACACCCTATAGTAAAAATACCTCTAAAAAAAAAAAAAAGGAAAGAAAGAAAGAAATTACGCTATGTTAAATTACTACTGGTAAAATACTTGTCATCATTTAAGTTAATATACTTTGGTTAGTATTAAACTACAAAGTTTTTCACTTGGCTTCTAACTCTTGTAGGAAAAAAATTGGTGGGATCTATAGGATTATTTTTGTTCTATAGAAAAATTGTTTAAAAATTACACAGTTAAAAAATACTGGCTAGAGGACCAGCAGTTAGCGTAATGGCATTGTAGGAAAACATTGGTGGGATCTATAGGATTATTTTTGTTCTATAGAAAAATTGTTTAAAAATTACACAGTTAAAAAATACTGGCTAGAGGACCAGCAGTTAGCGTAATGGCTATGTCGCCGGACTCCCATGTAGTCGACCGCGGTTCGAGTCTGGGACCCAGTGCCTTAAATTTATGCCAGGCACATATGTGTGCATGCTCAAGATCCCAAGAGAATGCATGAGAAGGAATTGCAGCGTGGCCATCCCTCCTGGGGGATGATTTCTCGCTTTCTGTCACTCTGTCTCTGTCTTTCTAGTGAACGACACGCTCTATATCAAAAACCTCTCCAAAAAAAAAAAAAAAAAAAGCTCCTATATAAAAGTGCTTTCAAAGGAAATTGGTAGGGGAGTCTGAGTGGATTAAGTGGGGGAAGATATACCTTCAGTGGGGCAAGCACTATGCAGTTGGTTGTGGGTCCAGTTAGAATTAAAACAGAGAGAAGGCAAATTGGTCTCTGTCTCTACTGGAGCTGGGGAAGCTCTTTTTCTCTTGTCCTTGGACATCGGAACTCCAGCATCTTTTGCCTTCGGACTCCAGACCTTACACTCATGGCATCACCCATTGTCTCCACCCTGTACCCCACCCTGGACTCTCAGGCCTTAGACTTGTGCTGAGCCATGGTACCAGCATTCCCGGGCTTGCAGCTTGCTGATGTCTTTCATAGGACTTCTCATTCAGCATAATTGTGTGAAAAAAAACAAATTCCAGGTCTGGCAGCTTCCTTTCTTGCGCGCTCTCTCTCTCTCTCTCTCTCTCTCTCTTGCTCTCTCTCATAAAATCTTAAAATAAAATAAATAATTCTTTAAAAAAATATTGAGACCCTCAGTTGGCATAATAGCTATGTTGCTGGACTCCCATGTGGTCGACCGCAGTTCGAGTCCTGGACCTGGTGGCTTAAACTCACGTGTGTGCGTGCATGCCCAAGATCCTGAGAGGAGAATGAAGGAGAAGGGATTGCGGCATGGCCATCCCCTCTGGGGGGTGATTTCTCACTTTCTGTCTCTCTTGACTCTGTCTTTCTGGCGAGTGCACACACACTATAGCAAAAACCTCTCAAGAAAAAAAAAATTATTAAGGTTACAAAAGGTTACAAATTAAGGCTAATATATGTAATTCTACATACAAAATTACAAAACACTAAAATCTCATTTGAGTAAAAATCTACAAGTAAGGCATAAAAATATTTCTTTTTAACAATTTTGGGGGGTGATCTAAATAAAAGGTTATTAAGGTTATATTAAGTACATTACATAACACCCATAGAGGGGGGATTTAAAGCTAATAACTATTTCAGCCCATCTCAGTTATTAATTTTTAGAGTTATTTTCCATTGGCAGAAGCATCATATATCAATGGACTAAAGTAGGCTGTTAATGTTTGTAGGTGGTCTGATGTTTGTAGGCCTGACTTCCCCCAGGGATCTTTGGGAAGAATTTTAGAATATGCAAAAGCTGTCAGATGTCTGACTTTTGCCTATTATTTTAATGTAATACTTGCAAAATGTAATAACTTATAAAACGTAATACTTTCTCTTCCTCTATTTAACTTTTAAGTCTTTAACTCCATCGTCATGTCCCTAATTCTATCATTTCTATTTTAAACTCCCCTCTCTTGTTATATCACTATTTCCTCACCTTCAATTCTTTTTTTAAGAATTATTTTATTAGTTTTGCCTATTATTTTAATGTAATACTTGCAAAATGTAATAACTTATAAAACGTAATACTTTCTCTTCCTCTATTTAACTTTTAAGTCTTTAACTCCATCGTCATGTCCCTAATTCTATCATTTCTATTTTAAACTCCCCTCTCTTGTTATATCACTATTTCCTCACCTTCAATTCTTTTTTTAAGAATTATTTTATTAGGTGGGACCAGCAGTTAGCATAATGGCTGTCGCTGGATTCCCACGTAGTCGACCGCAGTTCACATCCTGGACGCAGTGGCTTAAACTCATGCCAGGCGCGTGTGCATGTGTGCCCAAGATCCCGAGAGGAGAATGGAGGAGAAGGGATTGCAAC
>NW_006160202.1:1229727-1234125 GCF_000334495.1 Tupaia belangeri chinensis
CGCGTGGCGCGACCCCCAGAGTGGAGGGGCGCTGGCCAGGCCGTTCCCGGTGCACGGCCTAGAGTTCTTGAAATATAAAGTTCATTTACATTATAATGGCCCAGAGTAAGGAGTAAGTCTTCAGACTTTGGTTATGATAATGACCAACATGGACCATAAATGAGGGACATTTAACATCTAAAACTCTCACTTACAGGAAAGATAAGGTTTTCATTTCAATATGTAAGATGTTTTGTAGGCTGGAAACTGTTGGTTATGAGCTCAAAGACTCCAGGCTGAATGGTTCCAGACACCTGAAGAGAAATTTGATTATCTAAGGCCTCACTGAATCAAGAATGCCCACATGTTCTTGAACCAATTGTGGACAGAAGCCTGACTACTTTTCCTATTTTCCAAAATCTTTTCAAAAGGGACTGGGGGGACCAGTAGTTAGCGTAATGGCTATGTCGCTGGACTCCCATGTAGTTGACCAAGGTTCGAGTCCTGGACCCAGTGGCTTAAACTCACGCCGGGCGCATGTGCGTGCATGCCCAAGATCCCAAGAGGAGAATGGAGGAGAAGGGATTGCAGTGTGGTCATCTCCCCTGGTGGGGGGGTGATTTCTCGCTTTCTGTCTCTCTGTCTCTCTCTGTCTTTCTGGCGAACACACATGCACTATAGCCAGAACCTCTCCAAAAGAAAAAAAAAAAAAGGGACTGGGGAAACCCTGCCCACAAACATTAACAAACCATTTATTTTCCATTGACAGGATTCTTCTTACATCCTATCCCTGGCATAGTATCTTTGAGATCCAATCACCAAGCTAAGAATTGTGGAACCCACCTATAACTTACAAGCCCCTCACCTTCTTCCACATGTCCTGCCTTTCTGGGCCAGACCAATGGAAAACCTCTTCACTAAATTTTGTCTGTCAATCTCAAAAACGAACAAAAGGAACCCCTGTACGTGCAAAAGGAACCCCTGTACGTGATCACCCTGATAAAGGCATGTATGCCTCTTCTCCGGGCCTAGGTCACTCATATTTGGCTTGGAAATAAACCGCATTATTATTAATTTTTACAGTTTGTTATTTTTCTGTCGACACAATCACTGAACTGAGCATACACCTAGGACTTCTGTCCCTAATTTTGCCCTTAAAAACGCATGTGGGGGAACACCTTGGGGAGACAGGTCTTTTCGGCATGAGCTGCCCACTCTCCTTGCTTTGCACTTTGCAATAAAGCTGTATTTTGCTTCATCACACCGTGTGCCTATGGCTTGGTTTTATAGCATTTGGGTGAGCGAAACTGATTTAAGTTTGGTAACACTCCCACTCACCACCAATTCTAATTTCTACTTTATTTTCTTTGCTCTCCTTTGAGTCTGGCTCCCCCCAGCCTCTGCTTCCATGTATGTCTATTTTGCATCTTTATGCTATTTTATCTCCAAAAACGTCAGCAAGGAAAATGGGAAACCGAAGCCCTAATATGTTCAGAACCCCCAAGAACAGTGTTAAAACTGTGGACAGAGGTCTGACTGCTTTTTTCTATTTTTCCAAAATCCTTTCCAGAGACCCTGGAGGGAGTCACACCCACAAACATTAACAGACCATTTTGGCCCATTGGTAACAGTGTTCTTCCTACACCCCACCCTGGCACAGTACTGGAGTATCTTTGTGATGTGTATGAAGCCTCCTATCTCTGTTAAAGTACATTCCTTTCTGTTCTCAGCAACCTTCCTTTCCCAACCACCACCCTAAAAACTATAACACCCACCTATAACATACACAGCCCCCACATGTCCTCTTTAGGGGGCCAGACCAATGGAAAAACGCTTCACTAAATTCCAAACTCTGTCTCTTGCACTCAAAATCAAATAAAAGGAACCCTGTACCTGACCACCCCGAGGCATGGTTTGCCTCCCTCCGCCCCTAGCCTAGGTCACTCATGTTCTGCTTAGAAATAAATTGCATTATTATTTTTACAGAAGGAGTTACTTCTGTCAACACAAATACCAGGCCCCATGGCTTTCAGACTATTCAAATTCACACTGTTGCGTTCACACCATAATCAAGTATTCTAGCAACTCTATGCTTGAAAAGGGAACAGAGCCTTGGAGGGAGGGGGGCGGATTAACTTCTTGTGCCCTAGTGTTTCTTCTGAGCAGACGGCCACAAATCACAGATAAACAAGCAGTTCAGAAAGAGGGAAATGTCTCAAAAGTCAGGCTGGCAGGACAATTTTGACATGGGACTTTGCTGCCACCTTCTAGCCAAATGTAGTACTGCATGTGGCATGCCATACCCCGACCGGAGACCTCTCCAAGGTCACTAGTACTGTACTCCACACAGAGTTAATGAGTTATTATTACTTTAAAATATTTGCATGGTATGAGGACAAAAGTCTGACTACTTTATCCTATTCCAAAATTCTTTCCAAAAAGCCTGGGGAAATCATGCCTACAAACATTAACAGCGTTGGTGCATTTATTAGGGGATACTTCCTCCATCCAGTCCCTGGCTTAGTGCTTTAATGATGCATAGGAAAGTCCTTATCTCTGCTAAAGTGAAGCACAGGCATTTCTCTGCTGACTTTCTTTTAGGAACAAGACTTGTGGGTTTTTTCCTTTCTTTTTAACTACTTACTAACCTAAGAATTTCCAAACCCACCTATAACCTACAAGCCTCCACTTCCAGATGCCCCGTTTGGGGACCAGGCTGATATAAAGACTCCTTATATTGATTTACAACTTATTTGCTCTCAGAACTGAATTTTTTAAAAATTGCATCTGAATACCCCAAGAAACACTTTGGTCTTTCTCCAGATCAGTCACTCAACATTCTGCTTAGAATAAACCACATTAATTATTATTTCTGCAGAGCTTGGTTATTTCCATCAACAAGTGATTATGATATTTGGGTACCATTTCAAGTAATTTAGACATTGACTCATTTCATCCTTACAAAAATGCTATGAAGGAGATATTATTCTTTATCAGAGCAGAAACTAAGGCACAGTTTAATTAGCAACTTGAAAATGTGCCAGGATCAAAACCCAGGAAAACTTCCAGCCTCCATAATTAAAAAAAAAAAATTATATTTATTTGTTTATTTATTTTAATTTGACCAGAGAGGGGGAGAGAGAAGAGAGAGAGAAAATAAGCCAGCAGGTCCAGGACTCGAACCACGGTCGGCCATGTGGGAGTCCAGTGCCCTTAACCACCCTGCCACTCACCAGCCTTGGCCTCCATACTCTTAAGCTTGTTTTTTGGTACAAATGATGCCTTCTCAGCCTAAGTGAGAAGACTTAACTTCTCAGCAAACTTTGAGAAAATCATTCCAATCTAGAAACTCATCTAACTTGATACCCAGCTGAGAGTTTTGCTTCCGGAAATAAGAGTTTTTCAAATGCTTCAAAGCATGCCATGGAAACTTCTTGGAAGAAGTTTTGTTACAGCTCGTGGTGTGTGTTCCTAGCTTAGTATCCCTACTACTCTTCATGTGCCGAAGAACCAGTTTTACAGAAAACTGACATTCAAGTCTACAAATGAACAAACGAATGAACGAACCTAACTCTCTGAAGAACATACAAAGAGCTTTGGGGTCCTAATCCCACTGATAATGTCCCCACACTTTTCCATGACAATGGCAACAATATCAAATTCTTCTGGGTATATGATGATAATATAAGGAAAAGGAAATTTTGGGACCAGCAGATGGCGTAATGGCTACGTCACTGGACTCCCATGTGGTCAACCACAGTTCAAGTCCTGGATCTGGTGGCTTAAACTCACACTGGGCACGTGTCCAAGATCCCAAGAGGAGAATGGAGAAGGGACTGTGCCGTGGCCATCCCCCCCAGGGGGTGACTTCTCACTTTCTGTCTCTCTGTCTCTCTCTGTCTTTCTGAGGAGCACACGTGCTCTATAGCAAAAACCTCTCAAAAAAAAATAAAGAAAAAAATAAGAAAAAAGAAATTTCTAATTTTACTCTCCATTCCAATGTAAAATGACTTTGACTTAATATTTACCCTGGCATAACTCATAACAGCACCATTAACACTATTATAACCCTCATCTTCATCAAACCACTTTTTCACACAACCACCTCTATCCTCCTTCCTTCACTGGCACTTAGAAATGCCTGTGCTTTTCTCCTGTTTATCATTTCTCTAATGTTTATATAAAGTCCCTTTCTAGACAGACTTCAGGGGAAATAAAATAAAGGATTAAAAGAAGTGATGTGGGACCAGCAGTTAACGTAATGGCTATGTCGCTGGACTCCCATGTAGTCAACTGCGGTTCGAGTCCCAGACTCGGTGGTTTAAAACTCACGCCGGACACGTGTGCGTGCATGCCCAGGATCCCGAGAGGAGAATAGAGGAGAAGGATTGCAGCATGGCCATCCCCCCTGGGGGGGGG